>NW_006768917.1:40828-41818 GCF_000204055.1 Melampsora larici-populina 98AG31
CTCGTTGCGCTTTATTCTTTCTCACCAGTTACAGAATGAAAACGTCGAGATACAAGCACTGTTGCCATTGTTGATATCTTTAGGATTACCTCTAGCTTTGCATACCGCATACATCACATTCAATGTAAAGGTCTAATAGTTCCTGAGTAAATCACCATTCGGGGAAAGTCGTCATTTGAGACCGAGGATTCAGGTGGGATAATACTGAATAAATCTTCAGCGTTATTGAGGGTTTTAGACATATCAACTCGAATGTAACGAAGCTCTGGGCGAACTATCTCGCCTAGGATCATGTTGATGTTTTTTGGGAGAATGTTCAAACTCTCGATGATTGAACTTACTGCTTGTGGTCTGCAGCTTTCCGACATGAGTAGTAATGGCACAGTGCTGATTTCGTTCAACGATTTAGCAAGGTTATAACGGTAGGTGGTTCTGAACTTTTCAACGTCTTCAGGAGTGACATGAACAGAGAAGTTCTTCGATTGTTCGGTTTTCTTTAGATTCCAAAGATATATCCAGTAGGCTTCGTTGACTACTTTCAAGACTAGGTGACGTGAAAACTTGTTGCTATCGTAAAGACCTGCGAAATCTTCATTATTTAAGAAAACATCTGGGCTCTTTCAATACAAAAAACTAGAATACATCAGTATGAAACTCCTATAACCATTTAAACGACTTTCAAAAAGACAAGACATACAATATAGATGAATGAATACTGGTTGTCTTTCAATTTTTTCAAGGTGTCTTTGTTCATCGTCCGCCAAGTTAAATTTACAGCAGTGATACCTACTGCTTGTTTTTCCAAAACCTAAGAAAACATGGAAACATTTGTCAATGCTTCCTTTTCAACAAGTTTATTTCAATCATTCTGACGAGGAATTCACCATTTGATCTCCAACCGTATCGATCGAATTCAAAACCAAGACCACTGGTTTGTGCTTCTTTTCAATCATGTGGAAAAAGAGCTCCGGAACTCGAGATTGGGCAAAA
>NW_006768917.1:45498-47867 GCF_000204055.1 Melampsora larici-populina 98AG31
TACTTCGATTTCTCCTTATCAACCATCAAGATTAGAGTTGTTCCTGGATAATATAATTCTGGTCTTTTATATTCTAACCTCACCGCACCCATAAACCTGATATTGATACCCTAAAAACCATTGCCAAGCCTGTATACCTATATTTTCAAGTTTTTCTTATGTTTTTTGTTTCTTTTCTTTGCAAAATCTTTTGTTAATTATTCATACTGATCTTAATAGGTTGTTTTAAGCAAATTTACTCATAATAATACAATGTGCAATGTATAAGCCTAAAAGATCTTCTATTGATCAGATTTCATCAATTTTGAGTTTTCTTTTGTGCTGAACTTTTCTAATAACTTGGTTAACAACCAATGATTAATTTTCTTTGGTTGATCCCATAAATTGATCACCACAAACTACACCAAAAATCCTTGAATAGCCATTGCCATTAAAGAGACCCATCCTGGCGCTGTAATATTGGCAGCCCAAGAGAGGGACCTCTTGCCAGGACAAGAAGTACCTGATAATCCAAGAAAATCCTCAGCAAGAGATGCAAGGACCAGAAAATAATTCTTGTGCTCCTATAAGACAAAATTGATCAGTAACAAGATTTAGAAGAGACACTGTGCCTGTTGAAAGCTCCCTTGACATTGATGGTGCATCTACTGTGACACTGGTGTCCATATTTGGTGTTTTTTACATTGCAATACTCTTGTAGGTCAATTGAGCAATGCACAGTGTTGAGACCACCCAAGCAGTGCTTGAACAGCTTGGGTGAGTGCCTCATCACGTCTTACTAGATATCACCTTTGTGGCAGCTGAACATTCAACACTTGCTAGCCAAATGTCTTCAGGAAGCACAGAAAAAGCTGGTAGTATTGAGGGATCAGGTGGTTGGTCTATATTGGGATCAGAGACATGAGTGACTTTGGTGGTATGTTTGGAGAACTTGTAAGGAAATGAAGTTTTGGCAGTCCATTCTGGTGATTTTGTGCTCATTCAAGTGTCCAAGATTCCATAATGTGTAGCATTTGGCTTATCTTTGAATATGTTGTCCATTTGTCAAAGGCATGGGCATTTTGTTTCCAGAATATCTGTCATGGTCAGACCTTTTGCATGTTGTTTGTCAGTTAAACCAGCACCACTTCCCTTTTGCCAAGTCTTTGTGGCATGGTATCTTTTCTTGTAACAATTTCATCAACCTCTTAAAGTACTTCCAGTGAGTTGTATGACCATACCTGTGGGCCATGAGGAGTATTTTGCTGATACTCCCATTGTCAGCCATTGAGGACACCCAAGAGGACTCTGAAGTATGACAGATATTGTATGTAAGTATCAAGGGTCAACTGGATGTGATGTCATATACATTAGTTTGAGAAAACTGAGGATGTCATACTCGAACTCCAGGAGACCCTTAGGCTTATCTCAAAGAAGGATATTCATAGATCTAATGGATCCTAGTTACATTCTGAGGATGTGAATACAGTATTAGAAAAAAGCAACATATCTTGTTGGTTGCACATTACAAGACCCTGAGCTCACAGAAAAATCTGATGTGCTAGATCACAAAGAAGTGTGCACAATGATATATAACCAGTGATTTTAACCCTTGTGAGAAGGAGAATCACCTTTTTACAAACCAACAACCTTACTTTTAGAAATAAAACTAAATACATTTTTACCAAAAATCCAGCTCATACTTTTGACTTAGATTGTATCCAATTCATTGATCCTATCTTTCTTACTTGACTGTTATCATTTTTTATAACTGTTATTGTGTATATCGTCACTAAAGCATGTTTTTATCAAACTAAGATCTGAACATCTAGATTGACACTTTTATCATCCAAAATATTTTGAAGATTGTTATTGATAAAGATGTCTCTTTATCAATATGTAGAAACTAGACTATTACAATTGCATTGTAAACCCGAGACAGGAATACTGTTGTACCTTCCTTGGAAGACCATTATTGGAACACACCTTTCAGCAAGTACCAGGGAGTAGTGCCCATGCTGCACCTAAGACAACTTGGATTCGCCAGCTCCGGTTATTCACCAGTTTTACTTCAGTAAGATACTGTAACAAAGCCTCAATACCCATCGCCAAACACATTATTCAGCATGGTTCTGCTGAAGGTACTTGTTTTACGTCTCAGGATGACATTTAGACACCTATGTTGAGTGAGATTATAGTTGATGTGGTTGGTTTTTGTATTTTCTGCATTGTTTACATTATTTACATCATATTATTTGTAATTCTGCTCATGCCTTGTGTGTACCAGTACATAAAGATTCAAAAGCAAAAGAAACAAGTGTGATATAGAATGAGGCTATTCTGGAACACGTGTATTTGAATGTCAATATAAACTCAAGTTGCAAGGAATC
>NW_006768917.1:48443-50951 GCF_000204055.1 Melampsora larici-populina 98AG31
AACATCTCGGTGGACCTTGGGGCGCGAAAGTTTGGCCTTTGGATGTTCTCGGGAGAGGGCGTCACCCTGGGATCATGATCATGATCAGGTCACGCGTCAATCTACTATGACTGGGTCCAAAATTGTTGGCCTCGACGATTGAAGGCCTATCAAACGAGAAAATATCGTCAATCCCAGTTTATACACGAAAGCAAGAAAATTGTAGGAGGAACTTACCAAATTTGGGAGATGTATTCCTCCACAGCTGTTCGATTCGTTATGTCGAGGACAGAGACTTCTTCAGGCTCAATTATTACCCCATTTTGTGGCTTTCCCCTTCCAAACATTAGTGCACTCTTAATAGCAGGGTTGAATGTGATGATGGCTTCCATTGGTCCTCTGTGACAATCATTGGAGATATCAAGACGAGAGCTCATAGACATGTTTTGCAAGATATACTCACGGATTGGTCTTCTCAGAATTGGATAACATTATCTGGTCATCAAGACGTCCAACAACGCGATACAGTGGGAGTGTAGGGTGTTTGGCCAGCAAGTCGTTGGTGTGATACGTTTGGAGTGACATAATTGCTTCGATTGCAGTGGTCGAACATCGATGCACATCAGAAGACTGAAAAATTCAGAGAAAATCAGTTTCTTGACCCTGTTCGAACTAATATCATTCCCATGCGCAGCTCACCAGTACGACCAATTCATAGAGGTCATTCTCATGCGGTATGAAGCGAGTGGTGAGCTGGGGTGACATTTCGAAGTACTCCCAGTCTGCCCCTAAGCAACGGTCAGAAAAAAGGGCGGAGATCGGGCCCACTTCGGTGCTGTATTGAGAAGGTGACCATTGAATGGTCAAAGTCACACATTGAATAAATATGAAAGGACCCAAGCGTGCACTCACGATCCATACACCACACAGAGGTTGACACCACTCTTGACAAGCTGATTCCCAATCTCGGTGTTGAGTGGTCCTCCTCCAAATCCAACCCTCTTCAAGGTGCGAAGGGTTTCGATGCTCGACGGGTCGGAGGCGAATTCCTGTTATGGATGAATCCGAACTCAGAGGTATGTGATGACAATGAGATGCATTCAATGGATGACTCACAGTGAGCATCATGGGGCTAAAGGAAGCGATAGTACAACCTAAAGATGCTATCGCCTGTATTACGTTGAAAGAGTTGGGTGTCTTGGGTTTGCATCGGCCATCAGGCCCAATATCGGGTCGAAAGAATCCAGAAATGGAACCTGTTGAAAGGTTGATCAGCGATCCAACATGAAAGCCCATCGCGTGAAATGCTGGCAAGGCCATGGCCGCGGTCAGTTCGCCCTCCCAGCAAAATCTGTTGGAAAGTGGGGCTCTGAGCCAAGATTGAATAACAGATCGACTCATGTAGAGTGTCTTGGGGAACGCAGTGGAGCCTGATGAATGAAGAATCATGACCGGCTCGCAAGCAGCTTTGATAGGCGTTGGAATCGATTCCAATTTTTCGTGTACCGTGGGGTCGAAGATATACGCAGACCCGGTGACGAGGCGGGGGAAGAGAGTATGCGCTGATGGAAGCTCCATTACCTCTCGTAAATACGATTCTGGCAAAAGTTTGAGGACCTCATCCATTTGGTCTCGACTCATTTTCTCGCTGACTGACATGTTGGAGGCGTTGTGAGACATGAGCCGTGGGTCAAATTCTACATAAACATTCCGACAACTTGAGGATTTAAGCAGATGAGCGATCGCAGCCGGAGAGTTTCTCGGGGAAATCGCAAAGGGCTGTATCAATTAGGGGAGAAAAAGGACCGCTCAGCACAAAGAATTGGGGGTCCACAACATCGACTCTGGAACTTACGACACATCCCGCCTTCATGATACCTAACAGCACGGTGAAGTAAACCAACGGCTCGCTGTGCGCGATGAGGCCGACGACAGGCGAAGTACCGGGAGCAGCTGAACATGTGCTACTCAATTCTTGGTACACCTTGAGCAGTGCACTTCCTATTTCGTTCCACGTTATGATATCCTTCGCGATACCGTCTTTTTCTGAAGCAGCGAGGATTCCAAATGGATATGAAGAATTGTGGGTAACGTGAAAATCTACCAACTCGTTGGGTGTAACTTCTGGATTGTCTAACACAGGTGTGTTGAACTTAGGGAACTTGAAGCCAGCTTCACGATTGACCCCCGTGGGGAACGAGTTGAGATTTGGATCCATTTTGTTTACAGAGTCTTGAAAGATGGAAATATATATGTAATTAGTTGAAAAGCGAAATCGATGATAGGAAGACGGAAAATAGGGTGGGTGAACAACGAAATAGGAAGTGGCTAGATAGCAGCATATATAGAATTCCTTCACTGAGCTCAAAGGCAGCAAATCAAATTTAACGACATTGTAAATTGAAGGATGTTTAAATAGAGCAATGTGGACCAAGAGTTTGGACCATCAATCCGATCGTGGCATTGTAGGCCAGAAGTGGATGACCGGCCAATAAGCACCCTCACTGAGCGAAGTTATAACGGGCCCCG
>NW_006768917.1:51051-62418 GCF_000204055.1 Melampsora larici-populina 98AG31
ATTGCACATAGCGATAGGGTAACAAGACGTGCTTTGAGTGGAAACTCAGCTGCTTAGAAGCTGCTTCCAGATTGCATAAGGACAGCATCCAAACGTCATGAGCTTAGGATGAAAGAAACAAAAATGAATTGGGGAAACATCAACTCGTTTTTTCATCAGCTCCTTCTTTGGCACCAAGTCCGCTGAGATATGTAAGTCTGGACAAATTCATTCGAATAACGAGTGGTCATTCACAACTCAATGTCTGTTTCAACAGGCTAGAGTTCGATGATGATCTTCTTGATGTCTACTAGTCGGTGAAGTCGCTAGCCCTTGAGCGCACCAGACCACCCACGACCATGCTCTAGCAAGTTGCTGAGGCCGAAACAGCTCCGAGCGGTTTGAAGAATTTGATTCAGCGAGTGACAAATCACTCTCTGTGTATCTTGACGGTTCTGAGTGCTTACTATCCACAGCCCAAGTGGAACTAGGCTCTTGGTCTCGATTGATTGCTTCATGTACTTCACGGCATCAGGTGGTTTTTGATCGTGAATGTGTAGGTGATTGCGGAGAGCACTCGGCGCTAGCATTTGAAATAAGCTCATGTGCCTTTCAGAAAGGTGCCCTGCTGGTCCTCCGGCAGAGAGGTAAGGCCCGGCGGCAAAAGTGTGTAGCCGATATACAAGTCCCCTTCGGCAACAAAATCATTGAAGGTCTTTCACACTGAAGCAGTGCAGTCTCACTCGCCATATATATTGGAATGGCTATAGACGAGGACCAAAGCCTGACTTGACCTATTTTGTCACTTGGTTCATTAGGAATTAGTTTGACTCCTGTGGAGTTCATGGCCTAACACTTTTGCAAACACTGTTGAAGTAGCGTTGGGCAATGACCAGCAAACAATCTCATTGCAAATCATCCAGAAAGGTGGTCGCAGGAGAAGGGGAGATGCAGCGGTTTAGGTCGACAATAGATAGGGTAGCTGACAGGGGATCCCTGTTGGTGCACAGCAAGCTGCACACTGCATAATGATTTTCCAAAGAGGGTGCACATACTGGACTGGAGGGGGGGACATCCCATCTGGTTAATAAATACAACCACACCATAAAAATGATGGTAAAAGCAGGCTAAGGCAATCCAACCGCAAAGATCACTGGAGCCTCGAGGACTTCCATAGAGTGGACGGGGATGGGGATGTGGTACTATAAAGGAACTCTGCAGAGTTCCATAGCCTGCAGTGACATCCGCATTGAGTATTGAACCAAATGAATGTAAAAATTCTGAGTGGTCTGAGCTGACACTGAGGCAAAGTTAGGACTCAGTCTCAGACTTGCAGACCTGGAGTGAAATTTGAGATGAACTCTTTCAAATTTGATTGAGCATTGTTATTTGTCATCCATTTGGCTTTAAACCTGGAAAACTGGGCAAAATCTTGACTAACTGCACACTTTTTTCATTCAATTTTGATTCAAAAAATCAAGTGGTCACTGCCTGCTGGTGAATTGATATTGAAGCCAACAACCTTTTTTAAATATTTTTTGATGAAAAATAGTTGATAAACCTGAGTGGGTGGGTAGATAAGATGCAAGGGCTAGTAAGGGTGTTCCACAACGTATGGTAAATTGCTACATGAGGAGTAGGATGTCTACACCTTGCATCCTACTCCTCAGGGCTCATGAAGTCTACACGGTGCAGTACAGGCATAAGGCTTAGAATCTGGGTGGGATTGCAATTCGGGATTGGTATACCACATATAGGTTTTGTTTTGAATTTAGGTTGGATTTTAATTGGTTTGGTGAGGTTTCTTTTTTTTGGTAAGTCTACAGTTTTGAGAGGAATTTGTGTGGATTCATAGTACTTAAAAGATATTTGATGAGTGGGTGGAAGGTGTATACGGAAATTCGATGGTTGGTTTGAGAAAACTTGTTCATTGGTGTGACTGTGTGACCGTGTGACGAATGTGGAAACGATTTCGATTCAATTGAAGGCTTGATCATGAACCTCTGCTTGAACAGTAAGGTTTGGGTACAAAAATGGAAATCATTTGTTTTGATTTTTTTTGCAAGGTACAAAATGCTCAACTTCAACCTTGAAGTTTAAATCAGTTCTGGTTTATAAAATAAAAAGTGTATCCTAATGTATTAGCTTATTCTTTGAGAACCATTTATTTACATAGTTTGTTCAACTTTTCATTTTGTGTTTCTTTGTTTACTTTACATACTGGAAATTTGAAATAAAGATGATGATAAAACGTCATGAGAGAAGATATGTCACCTATTTTCATGGAATGAGTGAGTTGGCCTGCTTTTGGATTTGTTTTGGGAACTTTTGAGCAGTTCCATTAATTATAAACATCAAGAACCGAAACATGTCCACATTGTTAATGCAAGTCGAGCACATTATCTATGTGAGCTTATCCATACATTGCCACGGACAGTCTTTTTCCCGGTTGACTGCGAATACGAACAGTGCTGCTGGCTATAAGCTTAAGTCATCTTTTGCTTTTGCTTGAAGGACTTTGCTTTTTAATTTTTCCTAGCATTTCTTTGCTGATCTCACGGGTGGAAAATCGATAAGTGAAGCCGATATTCTCAGCGGTTCATAATTCCTTTGTCTCAGCACAAAATGTTGACTGTCTGAAGTGTGATGGATGAGCTTTACATCACTTTATCTTGGTTTCACATGCCTTGAAATAATGATAATTCAAAATTTCAAAAGCTTCTAGAAATGAAGCTGAAGACGGTAAACAAACAGCCGGTAGATGAAGCAATAGCTCAGCTCGAGTTTGCTTTCTCGTTTTCTTTCGTCAATAGTCTCACCGCGAGGTGTTGGGATCAGCTTGGGCTCGAATCTATGAGTATATAAAGACGGCAAGATGACGATGGGATTTGTTCTTCAGACAAGTCTTGTCCCAGCGCAATCTCCAGCACGTTCACAACGTTCAACGCTCATAACGCAAATCCAAAACAGAAACCTCAAGATAAATCCACCTGCAAACCTTTTGACGCTCTAAACACTTAATACCAACATGCACAACACGACTTTCAACGCGGCAGGTTCCGCTTCAGGTACGCAAGAGACATTGGCAACTGTCCAGGCTGACAAGTTTTCTGATTCGTCCGATGCTACCGGTGAGGATGGACTGTGGGGCTCTGAAGATGGTGACAACGTTGAGGGGAGGGATCAAGATGCTAGTGCTTCCTTTCAGTCAGTAGCTTTGGCGTTGCCCACCCGCTCTGCCCCTCCACTTGCTCTACCGGGTCGCAACGTTATTCCACTCCCGGCAAGAGCCACGCCAACAACAGACATTCCAGTTCATCCCACTCACAATCCCTCACAATCACAATTTACTCACGATCTACAATCTGACTTTATCCCGCCGGTAGAAAATGCCGACTTAATCATCCCTGATATCCCAGTGCCGTCTTCCAGCCAATATCAAAGCCATCCAGACCGAACATTCTTCGACTACAGTACTCCATTCTACAACGCATCCAACGACATTCCCTTTCCGCAACGACAACAGCAGGAACACGTCATAGACCCCGCGCTGCTGTCTTCAAATCTCACTGGGGCTGGTTCCCTGGATTGGTTCTACGAACTTCCCACCTCTAACTACATCAACCCTACAGCGGCACCAAGCGAAGATATTCCTGTACCACCCCTGAGCTTTTACCAAGAGCCACCACAGTTCATCAACCCCGCACACCTATTGTTGAATCCAAATGGGGCTGGTTCCCCGAACTGGCCTGTCCCAGGAGCTGGACCTCCTGTCGCCTCTACCTCTCAACTGCCTGCTACGTCTTCCTCCCGTAAGCGCGGTCGAAAGGCCTCGGAAACCGGACAGGAACCTCAAGCCAAGAAAGGTCGACAAAGAGATCCTGCCAACCCCAAGATGACAAAAGCCCCTTGTCCTTGGCCCGGTTGTGGGAAGATGATCGTAATAAAAAATATGCAGCGGCACATCGACGGGTTGCATCTTGGTAAGAAGAAAGTCCAATGTCGGTATCCGGATTGTAGGAAGATACTAGCATGGGAAGGTGATCGTACTAGACACTATAGAACTGTACATCGCGGCCAACCACCGCCACCTGATAAGTCACCTTCCCCTGAAGGCACGCCTCATCTGGATGGCCCACCTGCTCCCCAAGGTCCACCACCACCACCACCACCACCCCCGGGGGCGAGCGGGATTGCTGCATGCTAAAAAATCGATAAGTGTTTCTTTAAAAATTAGTTATGAAAGTTGAATTTCCTGTGAACATCTTGATGATTTGTAAATATTTATCTTATCTGGTTTCTAATTTGTTTTTCTTTTCTTTTTTTGGATTTTGCGCTATTGAGAATACAAGACAAGAACTTGAATAAAAAAAAACCATTCAAAGTTGAGCTTTGAGAGTGATCGTGAGTCAAATGAATTACTTTTAGTATACTATAACCTAAGCCTTGACTCTTCTGTTCTTGATTTTATTTAGATGAATCTTTTTTTGTGGAACCTCGAGCTGGAAATCAACCCGATCCGCTTGGAAGTTGGTTGTTTTGAACGGCGAGTCAATTTTCAATCAATATCGTAATATCACAAGAATCTTCATACTGATTAGAATTGTTTCCTTCCAAGCTGTTTCTTGTAGTATTCACCTCATTATGGTAAGACTCGAATTGACCATTAGGAATGACTAGAGAAGTTGTGATATTACGATATTGGGATATTATGATATTTTACAAACAAAACCATTCAAAGTAAAACTGAGCTTTGAGCGTGATGGTGAGTCAATTAAATCCATTCTTTTAGTATAACCTAAGCCTTGACTTTTTTATTCTTGAGTTTATTTAAATCAATGTTTTTTTGTGGAATCTCGAGCTGGAAATCAATCCGACCTGGAAATTAGTTGATTTGAACGGCAAGTCAATTTTCAATTATTATCTTAATATCACAATAATCTTCATACTGATTAAAATTGTTTCTTTCCAAGCTACTTATGGTAGTATCCACTTCATTAAGACTCAAAATGATCATTATCAGTAACTAGGAAATTGTGATATTATGATATAGCAGATATTTGATTCATAACATCAGAATAACCACCACCACCAAAGATTCAAATCAAAACAACCATGATACAAGGGTATGAAACTCTGGTTTCTTCATGACCAAAGTATTCACCAAAAAAACAGAACCCAATAGGTAGAAGGATTTCTTTGGCGCATCTCTCTGGATTCGGGAGTCTTTCATCTGTCGAGCAGAAGATGTCTGTTCACAAAACTATTTCTCTATGCTGTGATGTCAAAATAAAAATTGGCAAAAGAGTTTTAAATAGCCCAACGTGATGTTGAGTAGGTAGCAAGAAATAAATCCCCTTCAATAATTTCATTTTTTGTTGGTGTTGTAGTACGCGTGTAAATGAAGCTCTGAAATGGGTAAAGAAATCATACATCAAACTTGTACTGGAGTGGACTGGTACAGTTACTGCAAGTCACACTTGATTGATTTGAGATCATGGTACTTTAGTCAGATCCAAAAATCACAACAAAGCCTGAGGGAAGTTATCAGAATGATTGTATGTCAGAATCAAACATAAACAACCCCATCTAAAGCCATACTTGTATACAGGCATAACCCGCCTATAAACATAGGTTTTTGGATCTCCCAAAGTGGCCTTTGCCTGCAACAAGCTCCCCTGTAAAGATATAACCTGTCTACACCCATGGAAATTCCTTTCCTCCAAGCAGTTATGATGTAGAGGGGGTTGACTGTACTTCCAGGTTTATGTAGGAACCAGCTGATCTGACACTTGATATGTATGTATGATTGGGTGTGTGAGTGAGTTTATCCAACATCATGTATTTGTCATGTATATCCTCTTCTCTGGTCTCTTGAAATTGTACAAGCAGACACAAGAAAGATATGTCACCCTTGGGGCCAAAACATTGCTATAGCATATGTAATACACCCAAGTGAAGCCAGTCTGGCCCCAAGGGTGACATATCTTTTCTATGTCTACTTGTACATGTATATTGGTTTTTTCCCTTAATAAACTATGTTATATGTACTTTGGACTAGGTGGAGGTGGCCCAGTTGGCATGGACCCATTTGGAATTTTGTGGGTGGGTGATGCTTCTACCTCATATGGGATAGGTGTTTTGGTTGGTACAGTGTGGACTTAATTCAAAATGACAAATGAATGGAAAGAAGAAGATGATGATCACAAACACATCAATTACCTATTGACATTCTCAATCAGAATTGGATTCTTGATGGTAGTTGGCCTGAACAACAGACCTTGTTAGAGCTTAATTGTTTGGACAAACAATACTACAGCACAAGCGGCTCTGACCAATGGGAAATTGACAAACAAAGTGATTGACAAAGAATGGAAGATCATCCAAGGACTCATGATCTATCACCCAATTGAAACACATGCTAAAAGAGTGACTTTGGATGATAACAACACAGAAAAATTCTCAAGAGGCATCCAAGGGGACTGTTTGGAAAAAAGATTGCTTTCCATTGAGCCTGCCTCATGATTTGCAGAAATTTTTTGTTCATTCAGCTGTAACCTTCAATAGACATAGTGAAGGATAATACTTTGATTTTTGTTGTATCTGTATCTCTGTCATATGTTTGTATTTTCACATGAAAAGGTGAATTACATTTGGTTGAAGACAAAATTACCCAATGACAACATTGGCTGGTTTGTTAATGAAGTGAAAATTTGATGGAGACCACTGTTGCTTTGGTGTTGAATGGAAATAGACATGGCAAGAGGCTTATGCTTCAGGTACCAGATGATTAATTGTGGTTTGTCTGATCCAAACTCAGATCTGGTTGAATCATTCTTCATTCAATCAAGTCTCAATATCCAGAGGAGAAACATGAATTACAGCCTTCCAACTAAGGTAAGTAAGCTGTGAAATTGACAATCTGGGTTCTCCAGACTAACTCGGAATCTCCGGGGTAGCATGACAGAAGCACTTTCACTTCATTGTTTTACAGCCTGCCTGTTGATTGGATCAGAAGATGCCATAGCATTACTACTGCAATCACATTTGGTACAAGGGTGCATAGAAAGCACTTTACTCAGATACAACGGCACAGTTAGGAAATTCAAAGCCTTCCTGACCGCTATGGGGAATGAACATTGGTTACACTGCAAATACTATAATGTGTTTTTCCAAGGTGAAAAATGATTACATTTAATTTACAAAATGATTAAAAATGCATTAAATCTACATTAACTCAACATTTTTCTCCATGAAATCTGCATGATCAATCGTTTTGTGCATCAAATCCAATCATTTTTTACCTCAGAAAAACATGTTATATTTGCAGTGTTATTACCTGCTAGTCCTCTGGATATTTATGAGTTCTGATTTTGGACCAGAAGACCTGAGAACAGTCCAAAATATCAAGGTGTCTTTGAAAAGACCTTGAGTAAATATTTGTTTGAGGTGCAAACTTGGCACAACTATCACAATAAACCATACTCTCACGTCTGGGGCGCTGTGTTACAGTCTTATTGAGAATGTGTGGTAGACAGGATATATTGGCGCCAGAAAGACCCCCAAAGCTCACAGTAATTCTAGAACACCTCTTAATACTGTATGTATCATGCATGTGTTCATGGGCCCAAATATGATCAAGCTTCCTTAGATTGTGTTTTGATAGCCTTCATGCAACTAGCAAAGATCACCTAAAATAAGTTGACTGAACAAACACCCTGGTCAAATTCAGTTTTGTGTAGTGATGTCATTCAACATTCCCTGGCTTCCAGTAGTGTAACACTAGCAGTACAAGGGGTGAAGACAGCAAAAGCAGGTGTAGCCCAGATGATTCTACTGAACACCCCACCAAATGTCCTTTGCCTGCTATTAGCTGTGAGTCAATGTTTGATGACAATGAAGTAAGCCAATGCTGCATTATTCAGATACCATAACGGCGGGCAAGTGAACTTAACAAGGTCATACTTGGGTGTATGGGTGGCACACAACTGGCTATGACTCTCCACACACTTGTTCCGCATTGGCAGTGCCTCCTTCAGCACTGCTCTAGGAGTTTCACATGAAAACATCAAGCGCCTTGGTTGCTGGACTTCAGACTGTTCTTGACTTTACCTCAGGGAACACTCCTTGAAGGAAATGAACAAGACAATACCTTTATTATCTTATCTCACCAATGAGGGAGACCATACATTGGGTACAAGCGCAGTCATAATGTAAGCTTTTATTTGCAGGACAGGTTTTGCACAGGGCTCAGGCTTCTGAATAAAATCTGAGCAGTGGGGTTTATGCTAACTTCCCTCTTTTTGGTTTAGGGCTTTAGTCCTCTTGTGTTGGTACAAGCCCCTCTGGTTATCTCCTAGACAATTCTTAGGCATTCTTAAGCCAGAATTCCAAATGAGATGAGGGTCTCCCCACACACAAAATACTGGTTCATACATGAGATGATATGAAATATAATACTCAATGTTAGATTCTTACTTGAAGTATGATGAGCCATAATCCATGTCCCAAGTCAGAAACCCATACAAAAGAGAGAAGGCAAAGGACTATGAAATCCATTGCTGCTTAACTATTCTGGTCCTAGTAACATGGAAAGTCACACGTTTTCTGGGTGAACATCTCAACATTCTTTTTATTGACTCTGATCATTCAGTCTTCTCTAAAAAAAACTAGTTGTGGAATCTCATGGCTATGGATGATATTCAGTTTTTTCTTGTCTCATGATTGGTTTTTTTGTCATCTTAAGGCAAAATGATTTCATATCACTGGTCTAAGGGTTTCAATGATCAATACCAATGGAGGTGATGTTTTGCTAGTTTCCCTGTCATTCCTTGAATTACACTCCATGAAGACCATCTGGTGTTCTAGGCAATGAAGTTATCTTGGGTATTCAAATGGATGTCTTAGTTTTTGCAATCCATTACAAAAGACCAGGCCAACATGGAAGAGAAAAGCAAAAGGACCCAAGATACTATAAGCCTGATGATGTAGTATACGAATTCGTCCTCAATCAGCTGTGGGCTTCGGTACAGATTTTCCTAAGCCACTAGCATGTAAAGTAGCTGTCTGTATAGCACGAGCAATCGTACTCCTGACTTTTCCGTCTTCAAGAGCCAGAAGCCCAGCTATTGTGCAACCCGCAGGGGTGGTAACACTATCTTTGAGTGCAGCTGGATGTCGACCTGTTTGAAGTACCATCCGAGCAGCACCTTGCATAGCTAAAACGTATTCAAACATCAATTAGGATGATGTTTTTCTGGACCATGAGATCAAAACTCACTTTGAGCTGCTAGTTCAAGGGCTTCGGATCGTGGTAAACCCATCATCACTCCTCCATCAGCAATTGCTTCGAGAATGACCAGGGAAAAGGCCGGCCCAGAACCCGAAACAGCGGTACAAGCATCAAAATGTTTCTCATCAAGGAATCTACATCGACCGATTGGAGTGAAGAGTGATAAAAGAATGTTACGAGTTCGATGTGATTGAGGATCATTAGGCGGAAGAGACGATAAGACTGTCATCCCTTCTCGAATCTGTATTCCAAGGGATTGTCCGTCAACGCGTCAAAGATATGACTATGATTGTGAGGTAAGGCTTGGAATAGCAGTTTGGGAAGAGAAGCTGATCACACACACCTGACACGGCGTGTTAGGCATCGCCCGAACCACACTTGCGCTTTCAGGAAGCCATGACTTTAGCATCGAGATCGTAGTGCCCGCGAGAATAGAGATGAAAAGTTTATTGGCGCATGCTTCACGCATGCCTTCGGCTGCAAGTATATCTTGTGCGACTTGAGGTTTACATCTATCTATCAAATACGACTGATCAGTTAAAAAGAACACTTGATGATGACTTCAAAAATTCTATATGAATCGAAATAGACAAACGATAATAAGACCACATCCGATTCTTGAATACTTTTAACGTTTTCATTGATTCGAACTTCTACATCCTCATGACCCAGACTTTGCCATTGTTTCTTAAGTTTTTTAGCCGATTCAGAACGTGTGACACAAGTGATAAATCTATGAGGTTTAGTATCAGGATCTTCAGATGGAATCGGAGTCGAATCTCCTGATGAACTTGATGATTTGGTGATCGAATCAACTTGATGTAGGGATTCAAGTACACCAGAAACAATAGCTATACCCATAGTTCCACATCCTGAAGATAAATTGATCACAGAGCATAAAGTTTCAGTCAACTTGATTTTAGGAAATCACATTGACTCTGAGTGAAGCTGACCTAGAACACAAAGTGTATAAGGCATTTTGACGGGGTATCTTGTGTGTATATAGGCTGGCTTGAGTCACACGATTCTTCAATAGTCCACGAGATGGTTCTTTCAAACGATGTTAAGAATTTTGGTAAAGGAACTTTGTGTGTAATTTGTTTTGAAGGGTTTGATGTTGAGCTACAATTTCCGAATCCAAAATTTCCCGACCACCGGCGACTGAAACTTCACTTCGATCGCAGCCGAAACTTGAGCCCCGAAACAACCTCCGCAGTTTCTTGGCCCACCGGACGGGACAGCCTCAGAGTCAGCACCATTTCAAATCATGAGCCCTGCCTGATGATCATTTCGACTTGAACACACGAAGAAGCTGCAGGAGATCAAAAGACAAATCAAACTCAAGAGTCTGACTAGACGTCATTTTGAGCTCAATGAATTTTTTTGTTTGGGAAGATGAATAAAAGTATGTACATAAAAGGGAAAGGAAAAAAGATCCTGAACAAGCTGACATCCAACATAGACTATACATAGTTGGGTAAGAAAAAGTGTTGTATTTAATCAAGGGGGCTACTAAAAAGCGCCCGCAAATAAAACCTGAGACCGCCCGCTTTTAGAATCCGGTGGTTACTAAGATTGTTGGACTGAACTGTGGTTCAGTCCCGAGGTCCTGATCTGTGTGATCATCTCGTGGTGGGCGTGGCGTGAAAAGCGCGCCTTTGAGGCGCGCCCGGGCGTAGGCGTGAGGGCGCGCCCCAAAAGTTGAAATATGGGGTGGGCGCGCCCTTTCAGCCTGTTCTGCCGTTTTCGGGCTTTCTCGCTGTTTTCTTACACCCCACCACCTCCATTCATGCCAAAGGACAATACCGAGACACCATCTGAGTGGATCTCACCAACTGTAAACTTTGGAAACTGATGGAAAGGTTCCCTTATGTCGAAAAAATCAACACGGCACCAAAAACCGCAGGCTTGCTCAATGCCAGTATTGTAAAGTTACAATATTCAATTTTGAAAATTTCCATTGTTCTCCATCCAAGTAATAAATATCTGCAAGAATTTATCCTCAGGCTTCCCCTTGCAACACTTTTGACAGTTTTTTTGTTCCTTTTTGATTTTTTTTGATTTTTTTTAGTTTTTTTCCATTTTTTTCGATTTAC
>NW_006768918.1:0-40963 GCF_000204055.1 Melampsora larici-populina 98AG31
TTCTTCACCCTCATTTCATTTGATGATTCAGATTCATCCAATAGTGCTTTTAAATTTGGAATACCTATCATGACTGGTTTTTCTTCAAACGTCGGAAGTTACCGACCCGTCCTATCGGCTCTCATAGTCATGACTGTGGCTTCAAGCGCCGCTGCTTCATCTCATAATCCGACTCACAACCTTTGGTCTCGTGATGCGACTACTACATCAAAAGCCAAATCATCAAACTCAGCTGGTGCCGGTGCTGGAGCTGGTAGTTTACAAACTGGAAATTTTCCTCCAATCGTTCAATCTATGGCTCCTTCAACAATGACAGCTTTACCGGCTACTTTCACACCTGGTAGCGCTTCGCCCGTTCCTGGAGCTCCAGCCCTTCCATCAACTATCCTTAACATTGCTAGTTATCCTCCACTCGATTTGATTCCTTCCGTCAATTCACCAGAAGTCAAGGAATGGCTTAGTCAGATCGATATGACCAAAATTCCATCTTCAGCACCAACTGGACTGAACGGATGTAGTAACACATCTAATGCGGCTGCTGTCAAATCAGCAGGAGCTGGTGGGAATTGTTGGTGGACTTGTGGTGGTTGTTCGCGTGATACGGATATCACTGTCTGCCCCAACAAAGCTACATGGGGTGCTAGTTTCGATGATGGACCTTCACCTGATACACCTATCTTACTTGATTATCTTGCTAAACATAATCTTACTACAACCTTCTTCGTTGTCGGATCACGTGTTCTCAGTCGTCCTGCCATGTTACAATATGAATACGAAGCTGGAAATCAAATCTCGTTAGTCTTCATTCTCACCAAATCTTTTTTACCAGTGATACTGACTTTGATCGCGGTTTCTTTTTTCGTCGGATAAGTGTTCACACTTGGTCTCATCCTGCCCTCACTACCTTGACCAATGAGCAAATTGTTGCAGAGCTAGGGTGGTCTAAAAAGGTCATCAAGGACACTATTGGCGTCACCCCCAACACGATGAGACCTCCTTACGGTGGTAAGCAATTTTGTTTGTACAGCTGTTTTTACCGGAGTAACTGAAGAGATCATCACCTTGCTTCCCTCTCTTCAGATATTGATGACCGAGTTCGTTACATCGCTATGGCTATGGGCCTTACACCTATCATTTGGACTACATCCCCAGCTGGAAAGACCTTTGACACTCAAGGTAATCATCCCTTTTTGAGTTGAAGTTGAAGTTTGTTTGAATGAGTCACTGATTACTCCACTTTATCAATAGATTGGAAGATCTCCACTGGTATCGTAACACCAGCTCAAGTTCTCAAGAACTTCCAAGATATCATTGCATCAGCTTCTTCGCTCACCAGCGGTTTCATTGGTAAATAGTCTTATCATATTGAATCCTTCATAAGATTCCAGTACTAATGCAGACCTTGTTCATCTTACAGTTCTTGCCCACGATTTGTATCCTCAAAGTGTTGCCTTAGCAGTAGAATACGTTCTACCACAAGCTTTAGCAGCTGGAAACTTGACAGTAGAACCAATCATCACTTGTCTTGGTCAACCACTTTCAGAAGGTTATGCAGAAACAGCTACCACCAATGTATCAACCGGACCATTCTCAACCAATTCATCTACAGCTAGTCCTAAAGTGTTTAGAAACGGTACTGATGCATCTGGTTTCTCTGGAAATGTTAATAAACCTTCTTCCTCATCTATTCTTTCTGTTAAACCTTTGATGTATGGTTTATCTACATCTTTGATGATCTTATTTATTACTTTGTTGTAATAATTTTTTCTATAACATTTTTTCCTTTTCACTAAAGAAGTACCGACTTGAATTATGACCTACTCATTATGAAATCATTTCCTTCCCCCCCCGCCTTTATTTTTCTTTCTTCTTTTCTTTCTTCATGTTCTTTTTCATTCCTCTCTTCAAACCTTGTTCTTTTTTCTTTTTTCTTTTTTTTTCTTTTACCACTTTTACATTTGATTTCAATTTTGTTTTCTTTTCTTTCTTTCTTTCTTTGGTAAACGATATTGGATTTATAAAAACGTTTCTTCGTTACACTTGTTACATTCATTTCAGCAAATAAACTTTTTGCTTTCTTCTCAGTCATTAAGCATTTAGAGACACATTAGAGGACCTAATTATCAGTTCTCATCAATCCTTGACCCATTACTAAGCTCAAAGAAGGTTTGTCTTTTTATGAAGTTTGAATTGCCAGATGAACACTTCTATTGCAGGGCTCTCTTAACCTCGTGAGATAGGTGCCCTAGATAGTTATGGTGGCCGCCGAGCGCCAAATGAGTCAAAACCCCAAAGTGCAAAAAATCAACCTGAATCTTGCCCTCAATGCCCTGTTCAGCCTATCCTGATTCTGACCAACAACACTTTGCCCGTTGTCACTCCCTGTCCACTCAGTGTCTATTCCACCGAGTGTTTCTTTATATCAGCTACAAAGTCTTGCTCTGTAGTCATTAATTGGACTGGCAATGTGCAAAGATTCTTCTTCTGAGCAATTGCTGTTGAAAAACAGATTGCATTTTCTTTTTGGTGTTTGCTGTCAAAAAGAAAGTTGCTCTAATTGCTTAAAAAACAATCATCATATCTAATGATCAATGCATCACGGTTACAAGATAAAATTGCAGGGTCCGGGAAAGTCACAAGTATATATTTGAAAGATCATTATAATATCTATCAACATTACTCATGAAGATGCTTTCCAATGTCATCATCTTAAACAACCACATTCTTTTTAAAAGGTTTGGTTTTCTAAAAACATCACTCACAGGGTACATGAGGATCTGAAGATCAGGACCAATATATTATACATAGACGATTTGCAAACAAATAGGGAAAAAAATGGATGAAAGAATGGAATCAAGGGAGATGAAGGGATTTTTTGGTCTGGGGTGATGGACTTGCAACAGACCTGGGCTTGGAATAGGCTCAAGCAGACTTTCAGGGGGAGTTTCATATGGGAGTCTCACATTTTTCCAGCCATTTCAACAATGGTTGATTGACTTTTTTGAGGATTCTCTCCTGTGCAAAACTCATTTTTTTTGAGTTTCCACTTTCAAAAAGCATGAAGTGATATGGAAGGAAGAGATGATCCTCCAATGAAGATCATGTGTTCTTGTGACCATTTATCTGTAGATCCTTTGCAATACACTTGCTAAAATCCTTTAAGATTGACATTCATCTTCCATGGCTGGAGTAGCAGCAAGGACATCCTTTTCTCATGATCAGTTAGTAAGATTTGACATAGCCACTCTGTGGCCAACACACACATTGGGTGTGTTTAAGTTGATTCAAGAAGAAACCAACCATTCTTGGAATGGCTGTAGGTTTTGACTCATTTGGCACACCACAGCCACCATAGACTTGCAACTAATCACACACTTTTGGTGGATGAGCAGGAACCCAAAACCCCCTGCTTGGGTAAATCACCTATACAGTTGTGTACATACTGTAGTTCACACACTACATTATTACTGAGGAGAACAAATTGTTCAGAAGTTCAAAATGAACAAATTTGATCTTTGAGAGAAGTCCATTGACCCAACATTGACCCCTTGCAACAACAACAGGACTGAGTAAGATCTTTTCAGTACAAATCAAGAGCACTTACACATTAAATCAAGTTAAAACTGGTTTTACTGGCTTTAAAAAAGTTTTGGACAAGGAATGAGAATTGATTGGTTTTATTTCAAAAATAAAACCCTTATTGCCTGCACATCAAATTCAAACTTTCAAAAACATATTTTGTGTTCATGGTGGTCAGAGGCACTTACAAATCTGGATAGGCAGATGTGATGGGACTCACCATGTCCTTGTGGCAGTCGCCCGACCAGGAACGCACACGGACTCCCTTTGAGGCACAAAGGCGACTCGTGTGCGCTCGTCGACAAGCGAAGACCACACAGGCATGGTGACTAGGTACAGCTAGCCCCAGTTAAAATGCTCACAGGGGTTGATTGAGAGGAAGTGGTACTTTTTGAGGTTGTGAAAATGTCTCCATGCCAAACTCACATTTGAGGAGTTCCGCACAATCACCAGGCCCAGCTGATTAGTCCTAAGTCCCTCACCAGACCAATACTGCAACTTCTCTGCACATTTTTCCCATTGAGAGGAAGTTTTGGAACTACTATATCCCCTCTATACAGAGCAGAGCCTGCGCACCACACTCTGGGGGGATAGATCACATAGCAGAGTGACTGCTCCACAATGCGCCAGGGCTGGGGTTTCTCCGCTATATACAGGAGCAATACCTTGTCCCCATGAGCTGACTTTACTCACCCTGTACATAATGTATCAATTGGATGTTTCAATCATCACAAATCCATGATCACTTCAATATTCAATCAACTATGGCTGGTGTAAAACACCCACTATACTAGAACAACATGGAAAGAGGCACCTGTATTAAATGAGTGGACAAGGGGAAAAAAATACCCTGAGCAACCCCTTGAGATGGTCCAAACTGTGGTACATTCAATCTACAAGGCTATTTGACTGTTCTAATGTGTGTGAGACACTATTAGGGCGGTTCAAGTTGACAATTGCAAACAACCTGAAATTCACTTCCGATCTTATTTTTTAAGGTAGTTGCAATGTTAAAATTTTGGATCACCTTGCATGAACGGCCTTCAAAATGAGTTTTAAGGCCTTGAAAAAACAGGCACACTGTTGCAATTCTTCTTTTTTTCCTAGCTCACGTCCTTTTTTTGTATGTTTTTTTTATTTGTCATTGGTTTTTGTTTAATGAAATTAATGAATGAACGAGATTGAGAGAGAAAGCTCTTTGCCTGATGAAAAATCAGACAAACCAGTTAGTCACACCCAAGATACGTACTCATCATCCATCACTTTCTTTGACAACATGCCTTGAATATCTGCTAGAGTCTCTGCTATCCGTGAGCTCAGCAATCTCTATCTTGTTGCCCACACAACATCAGATATACGCATGCCAGGATTCACTCAAAATCCCAACAACCCCACCAAAGGCAAAATGTTCTTCCGTGACAATCACCATCTGGCCGATTTATATGATGAACTTTTTGATTTAGAAGAACATTGGGGGAACTGCTTGGTCACGTCACCTCAAGGTGTTACCTGAATGAACGTATACGGATGCCATTGCCAACTGCATTCAATATACAAGACATGCTGCGAAGCAGACAAACTGACTTTTGCCAGGCCATGCGCACGACACCCAAAGGCTTTCAAGCTCTGCTCCAAATGATTCAATTGCATCCCGTCTTTGTGTCTTCTAGCCACAATCCACAGCCACCCATTGAAAAACAGCTTGCTATTACCCTTGAGAGGCTTGGAAGCAACGGTAATGGTGCTTCTGTAGGCCGCTTTGCAGAGGAATAAGCAGGAGTTGTGGAGCTTAAATGGGAAAGAACAGAGCCACAGCAAGAAAAGCAACCGGGTAGACCTGAACTGCCAAAAGGAAATATCAGAGTCAATTCTGATTTGGGTACCGCGTTGACTACAGGGAATGCCCCGTGTAAGTGCTGACAGACCAGGAAGAACCTTGCGGGGACCTGATTTTTTTTAAAAAACAGATGTTACATCAAGGAACAGACAAATAAAAAAAAGAGAAGGCACCTTTTTTCAACTATTTTTTTGCTGATGCCTGCACAAAAGTGGTAAAATTTTAAGGCCAAATTATACAACGTAAAACTGCAAGCCACCTCTAGAGCTGGCTCACAGAGTTAAAATTATATGTAAAATTTTAAGGCACCAAACAAATCGGGTGTCGGTAAAATTGGCTGTAAAACGCCAACTTGAACCACCCTATTCTACCTCTGTTGATCAAGAAAATTTGTTAACAAGCTCTTGAAACCCTTTTTGAATCCTTTTATCTTGAGATCCTAATCACCAATGTTCTCTAATAATTCCTTGCAAAGCTGGACTTAAAATCCACTTCAGGTTCTGGGTAATGGTTCAACTTGGCCTTCCTCCACTAGCCAAATTTGACCACAAATCCCTGATTGCACACAGGCAAGATTTTGGCCTGCTACAGCAGATTGCACAGTATGCCACAATATAGTGGCACAATACAACAACTGCTATATTGCCCGCAATATCAATGAATTGCACCTACAGCACTCCACAAATCTGAGAAAAAACAACTGGAGGTAAGAAATTGAGAGTGTTGTGCTCTGTCTGCACTCTGGAATGAAAAGATGTCTGAACCTCATTGCATTGTGGAGCAGTTGTGGTATTGACCAGATACCTAAGCTTGTGAGGAAGCAGTCTCAGACTGTGGGAATTAGTTGTGTTAGAGATGATCAGGAATTGTGGTTTTATCCAGAGTACATAAATTCTGAACACAAGAGATTAATTTCACTCATGTCAATACCACAACCTGAGTTTAACATTACATTACCATTTTCAATAACTTTTAAATGTGCCAGATCAGTTGCCTATATTTGATACAAATTCAATATATCTGCAAAAAGTTCAGGCTTGGTATGTTTTCCACTTTTCCACCCTTCCAAGTTGATATTGGATCATACCATCTCTTTCAAAACTGTGTGATGCTTCAACAAAAGTGGAAAGCACTTATTTTGTTTGTTTCAAGTTTAGAATGACAAGGTTTCAAATGGTGCAGCAATATATCATCAGAGGTGATGAGCTGCTAGCTATGGCAGTGAAATTCCCTGTTATCTTTGATGACTCAATGTTCAAGACTTTCCAGCTACCCAAAGTCTGGAATTTACCCTACAATAATCTGAAAAGTAAAGAAGTATCTTTTTGGTGGTGGGTTTTGAACAGAGCAGACACCAGAAACCTATGCATTGGGATGTATTGAACTTTGTCTCAACTGATGCAAGATCAAAGGCCTTTCATTTAAATGTGGCATTTGCCAAAATGTTCAAAAAGTCATGTCAAACTCCTATCCTTTCAAACTTATCCTGTGCTGACTCTTCACAGCAAACATCCTTTGTGTTGTGAAATTCCAATGAAACTCTGGTCCCTGTAGTGGATCTTGAGCTCCTTCACACAATGCTTCACATCCAGAGTTCAGCAGATCTTGCACCACATTTGATCAAGTTAATGTCAATGGGATCTATGTAGGAAATAAATAGTTACAATAAAACCAATGCAATTGCATCCCTTTTTAATGAGATAATTAGCCATTCTTCATATTCCAGGTCTTCCCCAGATTTGATGTGAGCTACGGTATTGCACATTTATGTCAAACATGATAACACATAGTCCAATATTTTATATATAAACAACATTTCTTTGATGGTAATTAATTAATTGCATTGCTTGCAGCCCAAATACACAATGAGGATGCATTGAATTCTGATGCCTAAGCCTTGAGCCCTAAGTCTCAGGCCTAATCAATAACACGTAAAATGCAATAGATTTTTATGAATTTTGGCCTATCCTGCCAATGCATCTACCTCACTCTGGATAACCCACAACATTGCATAGCCTGGGTTTTCCCCCTATTTATGCAATTGAACAGGTTGAAACGTAGTGCATATATAATTCATGATTCAAAACAACCTGGTGTCTACATTCAACAGGTAGGAGCTAAATTGACACACCAGCCCTGATTAGAATAAGAGTTAGATTTTGGATGACTGTGGTGGCACTTTTTGGTACAGATAATAACTTCTTCACATATCTATGAAAGTTTCTCCTGGAAGCCTATCAGCTTTCTGTGGGAAGTGCCCATAGCTTCCTACACAATATCTGAATCAAACAATTTAAAACCCAAAGTTCCTGCGGGAAACAATTGGAAATGGGCCTAACCATATCCAAAAATTCCAAGCATTGATATGTGTTAAACTGTGTCACCTGAAATCTGGGATATATGATTCCTTAAGGACATAGCACATTGGTACTCTACATATATCATGATGCTGCCTTGAATACATGGGCCATGCAGCCAATTGCCTGTGTTGACTTGGAGTTTGGTGAAGAAATGTCTGGGTCTTACAAGGCTGAGGACATCCCTGGAACTTGGCCCTGGCTCAAGCTTGAAATTCAACATTTTTGGGAAGCTCATGGATATGGAATCCTCAATGTTGAATAGCTGGCTGAAAGATCAGCATGTCAGCACTTAATCTGTTTGATTGGTCTTGAGTTTCTTTGTGGTGTTTCATCCATTTTTATGCTGACTCAATTATGATATTTTGAATAAAGAAATACCACCCAAATGTCCAAGAGATCTGTTCAAACTCAACTCTCTGGCCATTGTTTACACCTCTTTTATCTCACACACTTCACCATTCTTATCAGTAAATTGACAGGTCATCTTGCCCAAGGTTATTAGACTCTGTACCAGAGAATGTCAGATTTTTTGCATTATTTTTTTACCACCAACAAAGCTGATTACATCAAGCTGCACCAGTGGTAAAACACCTCTTCACAGGTTTTGAATGTCTTTAGCACCAGCATTGACTTTCTCAGACAAGAAACTGGAGTTTGAACAAGGGGGTTGATTTTTGTGGGACTGACTGTAATAGTATATCATGGTCTCACATTTTGAAAACTATTGGATCCATCAAAATTAACCAGTTCCACACTGACTTACCCCTGACTTGTGCTTCCTATAACCCGAGTGTCAATAAGGAATTTTCATGAGCAAGGAAAACCAGAATACTCAAAGGGTTGTGTAATCCAGGACTTGGAGCAGCTTCACTTGCGCAAGTGACAGCTTCCAATTCTGTTTAAATTTCATTGGGAAATTATCACACATCCCAATTGAGATTTGGTTGGTGCAGGAAGTGCACATCTGTCCAAGTATTCGACAGACTCCTAGTGACAGTGACCTGTGTATATTTACAATCCTCATTTATATTATCATTTTTACCTCATCAATAACCTCATTGAAATCCCACCATTCCATTGTCTATACTATATCTCAGAATGGTGAAAATCATGGTAACAGTGCTGGTTAAAGACCTCATGCAATATCTGGCAATGTGGTACCCAGAAATCCATGACAAACTCACCCTGAGCCAGTTGTCAATATTTGCCACCCTGTGTGCCAACTTTTTGAAGGGGACAAGCAGTCTACAGTACCAGGCCCTTCCATCAAGCAAGCACCCAAGTATGCTGCTGACAAGGCTAGTGAGCTCACAAACACTGCATCAAAGGAAGTTAGAAAGGAAGTTGCCAAAGAGGAAAATGCCAGCATGGGTACAAGGGCAACAGCTTCCAAAGTAGATTTTGCATAGTTCTCTCATCTCTCTAACATTATAGATATCTTTAACACTTTTATATCAAACTTTGGGATGTAGTTTGTGACAAGATCAACAAGTTCAACAATGGTTCATCAGCCACTTCCAACAAGGTTATACTTTATTATGAGCTTGTGATGTAGCATCACGCTCACACCCGGTGCCACAAAGCCACAAAGCCACGAGGCGCCCTGGAGGGGCACATGGCAAGGGCCAGGGCTTAGGCCACACCGTGGCCCACACACCGAACCCTTCATGGCCTTCAACGGGCATGGAATTCAGTCAAAGTCCCCCTAAAGATGGTCTTAAGCAGGGAATGGCGACCAAAAATGCAGATCTGGGGTTCTTTGAATGGAAGGCCACATTGGGCCACACCATGCTAGGCCATGGCCCTGGCCATGCCCTGGGCCCCAAAAAAGCCGCCGGGTGTGAGAGTGAATGTAGCATCATCTAACCCTTTGATTGATTTCAATTTTTTCAATAAAAAGCCAAATATTAGAGATCCTTTTTTGCCACTCTGCTCTTTGATTCCCTTTGTAATTGTAATATTATCACAGTATGCCAAAATCAATTTTAGGACTGTTCTCACTATGCTTTGCTGTTGAGCTTCTTGACACTTGCTCACACGAGCAAAGCAGCTTTGTGATTTGCACAACCCTTCTGTTGCCCTCAGGAAAACAACATGTAATAACTTATAAGTGATATATCACTGCTGCTGGGTGATTACATATAATTTACATATGTAGTGTGGCATTCAAAAGTAGTAATTAAGTCTAGGAATGGTAGAAAGAAACACTACCCGGACACGGTGAAACAAGGATCTGGGGCTACTAATTTTAAAAGAGCTGAAAGAGGACTTGTAAGGGCTTTCGGAGATCAGTATTGATGGATTGTTTGTTTGATGAAGCTATGTTACAATTGTAAATGATGATAAACAAGAACTAAGAACATAAAAAGGGCTTGATATACCCGGCAGACAACAGTAAAGCACACAGAAAGTATCACATAGACTACATAAAAGGGTGCACATGTGAACATCTCTGTGTTCAACTAGCTGGTGATCATGTAGATTATCACAAGTGAACAGTACATATAGATCTTCAAAGCTATATTGAGCATGTATAACCCTTTATTCTCATATAACCCTGATTCACCTTTGTAATTTATTATATCACAGCCCATCTTTTTAGCACAAAAGCCCTAGACTTCTCTTCTTTGCGGTCATCACTTGCCAAGTAGATCAGTTTTAGATGAACTGCTATATGTTGGGTTCCCAATCCAACTTAGTTGCTTGAACTAAGACTACACATGGTATTAGAAAGATCATCATAAATCAAATCATTCAGGATCATCTTCCCAATTGATCCATGTGTGCTTTTTTGTTTCAAACAATAGGCCTGTTCAAACCTAACCTGGTTGCCACAAACCCCGGCACACCTGGTTGGCTTTTTGGCTGGGAGCTCTCAATAAATGTCAACTTGATACACAAAGTTACCACCAAAGAAGCAACTGAGTGTACCAGTTTTTTGGCAACTGGGTTAGGTTTGAACACAGCTAGTGTCTTTGTAATATCACATAGTAAGAGAAAGATAGAGAAATATGATACACAGAAATCAATTAATTAAAATATATTAAGAATAGACATGAGTAGTTTGTGTATCATACATGTAATTGGTTATTGCATGTATTTATGTGTATGCAACTGTTTTACCTGTCTTATTTATTCTCCTTACTACATGTACTTGGTTAAGTTCATGTAGTTGTTCATAGTCAATGAGTTTGACATAAGAAAGGAGATGTGATGCTGAGGTGGTGTATGCCCTTTCTGACACTGAGGGTAGAGTGTTTTGCTGAGAGCCTTGTTTGTTCCCTCCTATGTCATTCCATACTGAGCATCTGTATCACCATGTCCTTGTGGCAGTCGCCCGACGACGAGCGCGCACGGACTCCCTTTGAGGCACAAAGGCGACTCGTGCGCGCTCGTCGACAAGCGAAGACCACACTGGCATGGTGTATATGTTTCAAAAGAGAAAGCTGTTGTGTGCCTTACTGTTGCACAAACAGTAGATGTACTTTCCAAGGAAAGTGCTCCTCTCTTGCTCAAGATTTGCCTCAATGATTAGCTCATAACATAAAATCTCACATGTAACTTCTTTCTTGGTTCCATATTTTCTGCTGAGGCCCAATCATTGAAAGACATTCTTGTCAAGAGGGGCTTGACTTCCTTGGAAAAAATGTAATGTACACGCAGGGTAAGACATGTAAGTCATGCACGAGTTTATAAGTTAGTCAATGTAGCTTATAAATGAGGTAGAGTCAAAACAGATGAAGTTCATTTCTTTTATACAAGTAACAGCATAGTAGAAAAGATAACAGAACAAATGAGAAGAGAAAACAAAACAAAGATCTTACCTGTAAGTCATGCACGAGTTTATAAGTTAGTCAATGTAGCTTATAAATGAGGTAGAGTCAAAACAGATGAAGTTTGAGTCTATGTGCGTGATCCTACAGGTATATAAGGACAACTGTGATCTGTAGATGAGAGAGTTAAGAAATAGAAAACATACTACATATGATTTGAATATGAAATGTAGTTATGTGAACACATCAAATATACGTGTAGAATAAAGAAACATAACAAATAAAGAACATAACAAATAAAGAGAGAAACAGATGTAGAAGAAAACAGTCATTTCAAATAAGCACTCCAACATTCCCCCCTAACTCGAACATTCTAAAACAGAAATCTGGTCACAACAACGTTGAAAAGCTTCAATTGATAGGGGTTTGGTGAGAAAGTCCGCAGGCATGGAAGTTGTAGGAACGTGAGCAGTGGTGATGTTTCGGAGTCGAACGTGATCTCGAATAAAGTGGTACCTAACATCTATATGCCTTGAGCGATCATTTATAACTGGTTCTTTTGACAGTAAGACTGTCCCTCGATTGTTGTTAAAGAGTTGAATCGCTTGTCCGGCCGAGGATAGAGAAACAGATGAAACAGGTAATTTGAGATCGTTGAACAAGGATTTAAACCATAATGCGTGCCTGGCGCAGTCCAAAATGGCCATGTACTCAGCCTCGGTAGTAGATAGGGCTGTAGACTTTTGTCGCCTGCTTCTCCATGAGATGATAGATCCTCCATAAGTAAATAAATAACCAGTTACCGATCTTCTGTCTAATGGGTCATTCGCGTAATCAGCATCACCAAATCCTTTAAGCTCCGCCGGCATACTTCCTTTAAATAAGATTCCTTGAGAAATAGATCCTTTAATGTAACGAATTAAGTGTTTCGCCGCATTCCAGTGTGCAAAAGTATAACAAGAGTTGAAGCGAGAAAGTTGGCTAACCGCATAAGCGATATCAGGCCGAGTGCTAATTGCAGCCCAGTTCAATGAGCCAATCAAGGATTGATAAGGTAAGTAAGCGGCAGCTTGAACATCTTCTGGTGATCCATTTTGCAATCGTAGACCAACCGGAAAAGGTAGTTTAACTGGATTCAGGTCGTCCATTCCGAATCGGTCAAGGATGTCTTGAAGATAATGAGTCTGATTAATAAAGATGCTTCCATCGTTATGATATGATAAATGCATTCCGAGGTGAAGAGTCGGCTTTATTTTCCACTTCAGTTCATAGGATTTAAGCATGTGAGATTTAAAATCGTTGATAAGGGAATCAGAGTTTGAAATAAGGAAGCCGTCGTCTACGTGCATGTGAAGATAGAGGAAATTGGATTTGCGTTGAAAGATAAAAAGACAGTCATCTGATTTTGATGTAGTAAATCCGAAAGCCAGTAAAACACCACAAAGATGATCGCTAAAATCTCATGCTCCTTGTCGAGTGCCATATAGAGATTTACCTAACTCCCACACCATCCCTTCTGAACCGGGTTCAACGAAACCTTTCACTTGTTGTATGTAGACTCGTTCCTTGATTATGCCATGCAGAAAGGCAGTAATGATGTCAAATTGAATGATTGAACATTTGAGGTAAGCTGCTATGGCTACAAGTAATTGGAATGTGTCTGTTTTGCCTACCGCAGAGTACGTATCATTGAAATCAATGCCTTCTATTTGTCTGTTACCAAAACAGACCCATCTTGCTTTGTACTTTAACACCACCCCGTTTTCATCACGCTTCTTCTTCAGTACCCACATTCCACCTATCACACGCGCATCTAATGGTTTAGGAACAAGTTTACCGACATTGTGCTGAACAAGTGAGTCGAATTCGATTTTCATGGCCTTTTTCCATTCGTCGGCATCAGGAGCATTCATCGCCTGGTTATAGGTAGGTGTATCATTTAGATCTGTACCTGCATGTCCTATGAAATTTCCAAGGTGTTGGGGCTTACTTGTTGTTCTGACAGGTCTTCCCACATTGTCTTTAGTCGATGTTGATGCGGTTCGGCTTGGAGAACCTCTGATGTTGGAAAAGACTGTGGAAGATGATGGTTCGACATCGGTGATTGAATGATGTCTTCGAGTGATTGGTGAAGGGGATGTACGAGGAGATATAGAAGATAATAATAAAGGTTTAAGACCTTGAGTGGTAGCAGAACTATGAATGTGAGGAACAGATGTATTTGTAGAATTGATCGGCGATAAAGAAGAAAGATTTGGAGCAGTAACATCTGGAATATCATATCCATCGTCTTGTAGAATAACAAATTTCGGTGAATCAGAAGTAAGAGTAGATGTAGAAAAAGGAAAAAGAGTCTCGTTAAAGATGACTGATTGTGTAATGATGACCTTTTTATGTTCTAAATCCCAGACTCGATACGCTTTGGCGTTTTTCTCATAACCCAATAGCACCCCTTCTCTCCCTTTCAAGCCTAATTTACCTGAGATCCTCGGGGCTAAATAAATAGCTGAGCATCCTAGCGTCCGTAAGAAAGAAGGGTCTGGACCGTGTAAACCCGTATCTGGAATGAAGGAGTTCCAAATTGAGAGCGGAGATTCGTGGTTGAGGTACGAGTGAGGTGAGTGGTTGAGAGTAAAGGCTGTGGCTAAGGCTATCTCGGCCCACATCTTTACCGGGAGTGACGTATGATGTAAATTACATCTTACTCTTTCGATTAAGCTTCTGTTATACCTCTCCGAGACAGAATTATGTTCTGGGGTCTCAGCCGGTCCTTGCTCCAAAGTAATGCCATGCGTAGTTAAAAAAGATAAAAAATTTGCGCTCTGATATTCACCTCCCCTATCTGTATGTAGAAATTTGATTTTCTTGTCGAACAACACTTCTACTTGATTCTTGAAGTTTACAAAACATTCGAAAACATCTGACTTGAGTTTGATAGGGAAAATAGAGGCATATCTTGAGCAGTCATCAATGAAAGATACAATATAACGAGCACCACCCAAAGAAACGGGAAAAGGACCAATGACGTCGGAGTGAATTCTATTTAAGACATTTGATGAGGCTGGGAAATGAGACTTGAAAGGAAGACAAAAGATTTTTGATTTCTGACATGTCATACAAGAATTTATAGAAGAAGATGAAACCCGGGGAGAAATCTTGATAGAGCCTGATGATGCAAGACGCCTTATGGCATCGTAGTTCAAATGCCCTAAGCAATAATGCCATGTTTCAGCCGAAGCAGAAAAAGCAGAAACTGAGTTTGAGAGGCGAACCTTGCATTGCCAAAGTCTTTCATCACTCGTCTTTTCACATATAAAATAGCTACGACCAGTCATTCCAACAACAGTAATGCTGGTTCCTGATCCTGAAAACAATGCTCCATTGGCGCATAGTTGACTTAAAGAGAGCAAATTAACCGTCATGGTTGGAACAAATAGAACATCAGGTATTAAGATGTCGATGGTGGAGTGATCTTCTTCAGAGAATCCAGGAATGACAATTGATCCGATGTGATGGGCGAATTGAGGGTCTCCAGAGATTCCTGTGATCTTGACTGGTGATACTGGTTTGAGTTGAACAAACATTGACCTATTAAAGCATATGTTCCGAGTAGCAGCAGTGTCGGCCAGGATGTAATCGTGATCAATTGATTTGTTGGTCGCAACGTAGGCTTGAGCAGCAAATCCTTCGTCTGGGAAATCTTCAGCTAAGTCGAGAGCACTGAATTGATTCGAGGTCAATACCGCATATGTAGGAGCAGGAGCTTGAGGGGTTTGAGCTTGAGATGACTTTTTGGCTTGATGAGCAGCCTCAATTGCCAAGTAACGCTTTACCATCTCAGCCTCCGTCAGTGAGTTAGTCGCTGGGATACTTCCATGTCCACCTGTCTTGTTCTTCCCCTTCTGACCGTGACATTGTCGGTTTGTATGAGATAGACCACGATGATTGGGAAGATGACATAAGTCATTAGGGCCAGAACCAATACGACGATAGTTGGAGTTGGGATTGGAGGCGGAACCAGAATTGTTGACATTAGGAGCAGAGTTGTTAACAGCAGGAGAGGAAGAAGATTTGAAAGCCGAAACTGCAGAAGTGTTTTGACCAGAGGAAGATTGCTTGGCCGTTTCCAGAACAAGTCGATCCATCACTGATTGTACCGTGAGTTTGGATAGGTCTGCGAAGAAAGGTGCAGTAATATACTCGAAATCCTTTCCTAAACCGTTGCATAAGAAAATAGCAAGTAATTTGGAAGAGAGAGCTATTTCCTTGTCCTCGTTTGCGTATTGAGAGAGTTGGTTATGAAGAGTTCGAATCTTGATGATAAAATCAGATAATGATTGGCCCGACTCTAGTTGAGCGGTCGCAATTTCACAGATAGCTGCTGCAGCGAGCACACCACCGCTGCTACCATGGGCTTTCGAAAGTTTCTCATATGCGATTTTAGGCGTGTCAGTGATTTGAATTAAAGAATCATTCGCAGCGTTGAGGGAATTGACGATTAGTTCCATTACCCGTCCTTGTTGGCGGCGATAGAGAGCCAGTCCATCAGCAGCGGTTGGAGGTGAGTCTTCCGTAAGAAATTTAAGAAGGCCGCGAGTTTGCAAAGCAAAGTGAAGTCTTTTGTTCCAGTGCGGGAAGTTGCCATCAGTAAGTTCAGGGATCTTGATTCGATCCTCAGTATTCGTGCCGGCAGGAGTAGACATGTCGGCAGAAGGTAAAAGTTGCAACAAGAGAAAATCGTCTGATACAGTGTCGTCCAAAGGCGGTATGGCAGTGGAGGACGAGGTAGTTGAGGTGTTGGAATCAGCCGGAGATGCAGGCGGAAGGAGGTCTCGATGAGTGCCAGTTGGCGACGATTCATGAGTAGGAGAACCGGAAGGCATCGAGTCAAGATGATTGATCTGTTAAGCTGATGACGTAATGTATAAACCGCGTGATTACTTGAGTTTTTAAAGGCTCATAACCTGTAAGTCATGCACGAGTTTATAAGTTAGTCAATGTAGCTTATAAATGAGGTAGAGTCAAAACAGATGAAGTTCATTTCTTTTATACAAGTAACAGCATAGTAGAAAAGATAACAGAACAAATGAGAAGAGAAAACAAAACAAAGATCTTACCTGTAAGTCATGCACGAGTTTATAAGTTAGTCAATGTAGCTTATAAATGAGGTAGAGTCGAAACAGATGAAGTTCGAGTCTATGTGCGTGATCCTACAGGTATATAAGGACAACTGTGATCTGTAGATGAGAGAGTTAAGAAATAGAAAACATACTACATATGATTTGAATATGAAATGTAGTTATGTGAACAAATCAAATATACGTGTAGAATAAAGAAACATAACAAATAAAGAACATAACAAATAAAGAGAGAAACAGATGTAGAAGAAAACAGTCATTTCAAATAAGCACTCCAACAAGACATCAGTGCACATTTTTTCTTTGTGTTCCACATAGGAATCCTTCATAGGGAATGTGTAGATGGATTTCAAGAACGCCATCTGGAAAACACTCCACCCCCAGGTTATAGAGCATCCAAGGTACATAGGTCCCTTACAAGCTTGAACTGTCCCAAACAACAGTGTGGGATGTTACGCTTACGGATCCAGTGGTCACCATCATTTGCAAAAGATCACCACGCGCCCCCGCTCGCAAGATGTGGAACGGGTCGTACCGGTGGGAGCTGTATGCAGATTGTCGACTCTCGAGTCTCGACATACAGCATGGCCGGCCATGACCGGGTGTTACACAGCGAACCTGTCTTTTGGGTGGAAGTTCCAGTCGGGGCCCATCGAGAGTACTACATACTCTCGCTCGGGGGCAAAACCCGCTCAAAGTGAGTATGAGTTGAGTATCACGCTCGCACCCGAAGCCACGAAGCCTCGTGGCGCCACGGTAGGGCTCAGGGCCATGGCCGTGGCATAGGCCATGGCCCTTGCCATGGCCCTGGGCCCTCCGTGGCCTTAGCAGGGCATTAAGTCCAGCTAAGCCCCCTAAGGAGAGGCTTAAGGGTGGGGCAGTGACCAAAATCGAGCTCGGCGATCATTCAACGTTCTCATTTCATGATACCATTCACAATACAAAGTTGCTTTCTTTTGATCCTCTGCTCAATAAGTTGATTACAAAGACTCAAGAGATGATAGTAAAGCGAGCCAAATAAAAGATATCAACAATAGAAAAACTTACAATACACTACACTCAAATAAAATCAATTATCCACGATTGATCATCACAAAGAAAGGTTAACAAAGTCAGTAAGCGTAAAAGGTAGAATGAGAAATGGAGAGATCGATGTAAACATAAACAAGAAATGCTAGTGGATGAGTGGCATCTGTTCCATAGACAGAGATTTGGATCGAGGGAGATTGAGAAATCAGTAAACGCTCGATAGCGTGTCGTGTTTTCTCAAATCCGCCCCCCAGATCATGGCGCCATCGTGGCGCCACTGTAAGGCCCTGGCTAGAAAGGGCCTGACCGTGGCAGGCCACGCCGGGTGCAGGCCATGGCCACGGCCATGCCCTGGGCCACGAAAAAGGCGCCGGGTATGAGCGTGAGTTGAGTATACTCATACTCACACTTGCATCCCTGGGTGGAACAAGCCTTTCGAAGACAAAGCGCTCGAGTCACTTGCCCCAAAATCTGCTTGATAGATAGGCTCCAGCGTTGATGAAGTAGTTATCGAAAATTTGATCATTCCGTCATGCAAATGATCGACAAGACGGGATTCTTGCAATGAAAAAGTCATCTTTTCTTCAAGTTTCATATGATAGTAACACCTGTTACATATCAGACCTATCATAAGACTTTAACATCGAATCTTTGCCATTCTTTTTGAAGGTGACAGGGAAGGTGTCTATGAGATTGTAGGTGGTACAACGATTGTGCCACTCTTGTTAGAAGACTGGATCTTGATGAAAATTAGATGACCATGCACCCGGAATCCGAGATTAGAAATCAAAATGAACGGCCTGATGAACGACGTTCCCATGATTCCAAGGAGTCAACTTTGGAAACCTGCGGATGTACATTAATCTTCATCTGATGCTGCAACTGACATTGATAATGAGTTTTCAATATATCTCTGATAACTTCGATTCCAAGCAATATCATGACTTTTTGGATTTGAGTTCAGAGCTTGTATACTACACAAATGAACTTTTTGAAAGATGAGGAAAGATGCTAAGCTTACATATGTACCTGCTTTCATAGATTGCAAAAGCATTCTGAAGTTTGTACCTTCCCGCATTACCCGCGATAAAATTCTGTTGTTCCAGATAGGATCAAGCTAGATCGTTCTCCTGAGAGAAGGTGGACTTAATGCCTACGAGATCCAGCGGACCATGATTCTGATATCTATTACAGTCGTTTTCAAAAAGCTTGCCGAAATTTGCCCGCAAAACTCGAGCAATTTGGCGGTGAATTAGCGGCAAGCTTTTTGAAAACGACTGTAAGTGAGTTTGTTCAATTTATCCGCATAACGCAGGTACCTGGTAAACAAATCACTACAAGGGATCTCATGGTAGCTGAAGACGTCCCTGGCACTAATCTGGGCCATGCTGCACAGAACTGAAATGGTACTGTAGGGTTTTTGAATGGAGAAGGAAGAGTGGTATGTATGAATATAGAGACAGTGACAACCGTAATAAAAATAAGCTAAGGGAAACGTACTTATAGCTGTAGGTCTGCACAGCTGATCGTGAATTGTGTGTACACTTAATGAACAAGTTGCATTCTGATGTGGTTCACAGTTGTGACCGCACACAAACTCACCTCAGTTAGCTTCATCTCCACCACGACTTCTACAACCGTACTTTCAAACAGAGAGCACCGCAAGGGTTTAAGCAAGGGAATCAGAATCACAATCAAATTTAAAAAGACTCCGGAGTCGATGAGAATGTTTGCGAAGAAACCGCGAATGGTTCATGGCAGATAGACTTCTTGAGCGACATGACATACATACAAAATCTGTGCCTGCGCATGTGGGTACATATATATGTAAGTAATGTTGAGTACGAGAACATAGAAAATTGGTAGATTGATTGGGATCTGATTGATCTTTAGCTTGATTTGCTTGTTACTTTTGTTGTACACATCTGGTTCATTTGCCTGGGGGATCGGTAAGCGGCGAAAAAAACTCCGGCGAAGAGAGTCGATACCTTGCTTGAAGTTGTGCCGTAACTTGGAAGCTATGGAGTGCAAGCTGTCTGAGTTGTTTCGTACTTCACCAATGGTTTTCTTGGCTAACAGTAATACATTGATGTCCCTCCGATCAAAGTGCTTGACATCTCCTACCCAAATCCCAGGAACCCCTGGAGAAGATGCGCAACACTTTTGACTACTGGAGATGTTGAACTCTATTTTGAGCTCTACAATGGTCAACAAGGAAAATGAGCAAATGGAGGGAATAATCCAACAAGAGATGTCCACAAACCATCAAATCGATCGCACACGCTTTGAACCGCACGATGATGTGACGATATGATGTCCGGAGCAAGAGTGTCTTGTGCGTTTTCAGCTGGTTGGTGATTGCGGTGACATGTTGGTGGACTAAGGAAAGGTGCGCTGCTTGAACGGTAGGTCCCCCAGATGACGAAGATCGCTCTAAAAAACTCCCCTTTAGAGCCACGCGGGTTGGAGGGACCAAATGCTATAAGGTGTAAAGTAGAGTGAAGTGAGTGTGACTGTGACTGAAGTGGCCCCCGATTGGATACACGCTAAAAGTAAAAAAACTCCTTCACAGATACCACACACTGACTCTGGATCACGATCAACAAAGCTGTACAAAAAGTGTTATTCTCTGTACAAGTATTGAACCTTTTAACAGTCAGAGTCTCTGGTCTACATAGGCCAGCTGATGATCGAGAGTATCAATCAAGCAGAGAAGGGAATATTTTATTTACTTTACATACTAGCAGCAGCAAGCAAGCAAGCAATCAAGCAACCAGGCAGAAAGACAACAGTAGTCAGACAGAAAGACAACACTAGACTGAAATTTTCATTCTTCTTTATTCAAACAATACGCGCTGAGCGTGCTTGTCTGTCTTCCACACAAGAAAATACCTTTCATAAATCATCAACGAACAGATTAAATCTCAACATCAACATCACTTTATTTACCTCTATACTCACTTTATCATTCACATTTCAGTCTTTAAACGTTGCTTGGGATTAGGAAGATCACATTCTGTTACATACATCTGTGTGTCAGTCCTCTGAGCACGAATACATCGTCTGAGTTCACCTTTTCCCCTTCCCGTATCCTCTTATTGCGCTTCATACGCCATACACAATCATAGCGGTTCTTGTTATTTGGACTTTGTTCTGACCCGCACCTATCCGTTTTTTTACTTCAAAAAAGCTCCCCTATCCACCCCTTTGAACTCTTGTCGCCAACAATTCCCTTCGGAATATGCTTTGATCAACAGAAATTCATTCACCCTCAGAGCTCGCATTTCGGTTCGTGTCAATAGAGGTCACGCCTCTCCCTTCCCAGCACTTGACTTCTCGTCTCACGGAGCATTCTCACATTTTCAACCTTCCACTCCCCAGGAAACCCGACCATTCACTTTCATCGCCCATATCTCCGTACCCTTTTCCCTCCTTTTCTTCCCGATATCTCAAGTCAAAACCTCAAGAGTTGTTTATACTCTGTGATTCCGATCACCATTCAGGTATCCTGTCCTTCGCACAATTTTCCTCGGATCGAGCGTCTGACGGTAAGTTGTAATCATTTTCCTACACATTTTCTTCAACTATGATACTTTTATCTCTCTTTCATCAAAACATTACTAACCTGAAGCTGTTTATTCAGCCCTGCCAAAGCGAGCTTCGTTGCGCTTGGTCGCCTCACTCACCCGATTTTTCGAAGTCCAGCCGAGGTCTTGACCTCTGTTTAGGTACAGCAGATCTGATAAGGTGGTTGGAACTCGAGATTATTCAAATTGTCTTCAAATTGTCAATCAATTTGGATTTAAAGTGAATGATACTCAACAAGTCTGTTAAAAGTTCATCTATAAATCGGTCATTCTATTCGAATTAAATATACCTTCTCGAGGCGGTGAAGGTCTAGTGCTGTCTTAAAAAGTTGATTGACCTCATTCACCTCATTCGGCTTGTTGCACACGTCCCGTGGATCAAAATGTAAATGACTTTATCGAGACTCTAACTCTAACTCTGCCTCAAATTGAACATTGTCTCTCTTTGGATCATCAACTAACCTTCATATTCGTCAATCCATAAATGCAATTGGCCCTCAGAACCAGGTATACCATCTCACTTTGAGAGTGACTCCGTCAAATTCCTGTGACGACGATTTCTGAAGCGTCCGCCCTTCTAGCACAGCCATAGCGCATGGCTTCTCACGGACATCCTGGACAAATAAAGAAAAATAGTTCTAGTCCCAACGTCGTGGGTTTAAATGCCAACAAGGCTCCTTCTATTTCATCTGCTAAGCCTCGATTCAGGTCACGGACTGGATGCTGGTGAGTCACACCCTTGATCAGACGTCACAAACCTGATGATCATCTTGTTTCTTTCTGTGTGGTAAGATCCAAAAATCTAACCTCATGTAAATCATCTTCCTGTCTTTGGGTATCTCCAGGACTTGTCGGAGACGAAAGGTGAAATGCGATGAACGAGGTCGCAACTCGGAAACAGTCGCATACGGCGGCCCATTGTCCACCGCATCTGGATGCAAAAGATGCGAAGATAGTGGTAGACCTTGTCATGGGTATGGTGCACATGCTCCCAATAGACCATTGCTGCACTCGTATGCAGCCTCCACACCTGGGGATCTAGCAAATAACTCAACACCATTCTACACGCTCGGTAATAGTACCCAAGAACACCCGTCCAACTTTCCATACTTCTCCCATTATATGTCAGCATCAGATTCATCGCCATCCATCATGTCCGACCTAGCATCCTGGAGTAGGTCATCAGACTCTCTCAAAGTTGCAGAGCAATATCCCGAACAAGATTTACACGCTCAACACTTGAGACTAGCTTCCTCGACCTCCGCCGCCGCTCCAAACCTTGCTTCAACCCCAGGAACGATTCATTCTCACCCACACACGCTCATCACCCCACCGCTTGATATGAGACGCTTTTCTGTTCCCACTTATCCCACTTGGCACAGCTCAGCTCAGGAGCGTCATCAAGCTAATCATCATCATCCCGGAGACTCGAGGGATTCTTTTTATCTTCATTCAGCACCCCGCGACGTGGGAAATCTCAACAATGATGGCATATTTCAAGCGGATGGGACAATACGAGATAACATTCAGGAAACCCCATTTATGAACATTTCCCTCAACACTCCACTATTACATCGTTCTAATGGGTCTAATGCAAATTTTTCAAGTGTGCGACCTCATGATCCCGATATGCGGCCAAATACTCAAAGTACCAATCGCCCTCACCTTTCATCTGTTGATTTTGGAAGACCGCATACGTCTAGCGGCGTGACTTTGCCCCATGTTAATAATACTCATCTAGCGTCGTCCAGAAATTATCGGAGTCCAGTCTTCCAACACCCCGAAGTCATCAGTGGCATACCAGAGTCAGCTTACGATTCTTCTGTCTCTCCCACCACTACTCATTGCAGTGAACTAGGACGAAATGGGTGGCCTGATTCGATGAATGGATCTAATCACTCAAAATTGCCCTTACAACCATTCAACCCAACAGGTCCTTCACTTCCTGGCTTCCACTCACCTACGATGAGTAAACCATTGTCTCCAATAACGCAAAGGACGAGTGCTTCTCAAGATTTATCATTACTCAAGCCAGTCTCGCCCATTGATGCTTCCAATGCTTGCTCTCTCAAACCACGTTATGACTTCTATTCTCCTTCAAAAGGAATGCCGTCTGATACCCATTCGCGTTTTCCGTTATCGGGCGCTAATCTTCACTCTCCCTCTCACAATGGGAATTTCCACGGTCCACCAAAGATGGAATACGGAGCTGTATCAATCGACAGTCATCATCTGATTGGCAGTGATATGAAAAAACAATCCAGTTCAACTCTTGAAGTGAATGGTGGTTCCAAAATTCTGATACACCCTCCTAGCTATGTCGATTCCTTCGAGTCTGGAATGAGTCAGGCAATACCCGATCGAAAGAATTCCACGTCTTCTTCTAGATCATCTCTTTCTACTTTTGATCATGGTTCATCTCCTCATATATCACTTACTGGACGTCCATCTACCAATCACCCATGTTCTCCTTCCGACGCTTCCTCTTCTTCTTCTCCGGGATCGACTACTCAACTTCACCAAAATCATTATCATCAGCCCACGATGAGTAAACAATCATCATCGATGAACATGTTTGAAGTATTACAAACTAACAATCATACAAATTGGAATCCCATGGACGCACATGTCTTACAAGAGCCTGTAAACCATGAATTTTCAATTCATCAAGGAAATCATTTATCTGTAAACCCAAAGAACGATTCAAGTAACGATGACAGCCCCGTTTCCACGGCTAACTCTACATTCTCTTGTCCGGGAAGAAATCAGTGTTAGTCGTTTTGACATTGTCTTTTGATATAAACCTCCGTGGTTGAATTCTTTCATCATTGAGTTACCTATGAGAAGTTTAACAATGATCTCCTATTTTTCTTTCAGATGAAGCCCACGGTTCACCTGGAATTTTACATCACAACACGATGATTGAAGAGCCTGCACCTTCATTTTCTCTTATTTATAAATTCCCACCACCTGAAACTCCTTTACCTATAATTGAGACTTCACAACACTTTTCAGTAGACTCATCAACACACAAAGGGTAAGCGAAGAAAAATATTTGATATTGAATTTTATGATTTATTATACTTTAACAAGTCAAATGAGAATTGTCCGTGTAAGCTGGATTTTTGAACATAAGCTTCAAAGTTGATTTACATGACTTCATTTTCGTTTATTTCCCTTTCTCTTCCACCTTTTTTATTAATAAATCTTTCTTTATGATGTTTTATGATCTATGAACTTTTCAAACGTTGAATAATTAGAAAAGGTGTCGAACTTTAAGATTTTTTTTGACTGTCAAAACTGTAATGATCTCTTTCCTGAATCCTTTTGATTACATAATATGTTAGAACTTTAAGTGAGAAGAAGTAATAAGAAAAATAAAAAATAAAAAAATTACCCCCCAAAAAACCAAGCACCTCTTAGATATCTTCACTTTTGTACCGTGAAGGAATTGATTGAAAAAACTTTTCTCGAACCCAGAGAATAACATCCTCGATCATTTTACAACTATCTAACTATCTTTCCACCCCACTTTGTATATTGTTTTATATTTTCTTTCCGAAGCGCACTTGTTGTCTTACTCCTTTGTTTTTGAAAATATCTTTCCTTGTATCTTTTAGAGACATCGAATCAATCGAAAAGAACTCCTGTTTTCTTAAAGCAAACATACTTTAGTTATCACTCTTTGAACATTCATAATATCCGTAGAAGTATCTCTTTTTTGATTATTTGATATAAATCTGATCCACCATTCTTCGTGGGGGGTTTGGTGCTCAAAAGGAGTTGAAACTTCTGAGCATCTTCAGTGAGAACACTATCAATCCTTGAACCCTGCAGCGAACCAACCCATCATGAGAAAGAATCAGCTCCGGGGATGGGGCTATCCGATCTTCTCCGATTCCAGCTCGAGTTCGATCCCCGAGGTCGGGTCAGCAAGCACTGGGTGGTTGGCGCGGATTTCAGATGTCGGAGCGCGATCAGACAAGACGCGCTCTAGAGTAGGGAGCGCGTTCTAAATTGCGTAAAGATACAAAAAAGATAACACTGATTCTTGCTACCGACTAGATGACCGTTGTTTTCTGGTAGACTAGTGTTTACACATGTATTTGACTAGATACATAGTGTGATATGCAACAAAGCAGGCCGCACTTTAAAAAAGATAAACAATAAACAGGGGGTGCGTGGGTGAACTGTTTAAGCAAAAAGACACAAAAATGAAAAAAAGTCTTGAAAAACACAATCAAGGCTGTGATAGCAGCTCAGAGACTAGTTGGAACTTTGGAAAAGCTGTTGCAACTTGCAAGTGGGGCTATGGATAGGCAATGATGTCCCAAGTCTGGTGTCATCCACAAAGATGTCTCTGTCATCCAAGCTATACAGATCAAATTCACAACCATCTTACCTGCCTCTAGCCCAATATTAAGCTCAAAAAGACCTTCTAAGCTTCAGATTATTGAAATCTTGTGTATTGGTGTGCCACCCCTAATTTGGGATTTGTTTGACACACTGCAAACATGCTGCATTCACCACCTGAGTCAGCAACCCTCTGGAGAGTGCTGAGGGATCATATAAAGCAACAATGTTTTTGGATAACATCATCTTGTGAGACCATGTAACACAGTACCAGAGCTAGGAGATATGAAAAAGATGTGTATAGATAAGGTCTACCAGATGATGCACATATGGAACCCCCAGCATGTCTGCTTGCTGCCAAAATGTACATTTTGTAGGGTTGAGTACTATTCATACTTGGTCAGGCCGGGTACTTACATACAGATATCTGGTTAATCACACATGATACATGTCCGGAAGTATATGTGATCAATAGACCTGGCACAGGCACATCTTCTGCAACACGGTAAAACATGCCAGCTTGCCTGCACTTGAGGAAAACCCCTCATAATTCCAGGCCAGGGCTGGTATGATGACTTGTTGGTATGTTATCTTGGCACTATTACTTTGAGTGTGAGCTACTAGCGTCTTTTAGGCTAGTAAACCACTAAAGAAAAGGGTGGAATAATAAACTAAGTTTATTAAGCACGTGAGAAACTTGTTATAAGTTTCAAAAACAAGGTTTGCTAAGAAGTAGTGTGATCAAATCAGCACTGACTTCAGCTAGGTGACCTTTTAACAAAGGGTTTGGATACAAATTTGGGAATTAATGCAAGACAAATGGTCTTCTAGCAGGATGTAGAGTAGAAACTACAGTCTAGTTTCGTGCCCAAGCCAACAACACTCTACTCTAGAGTTTGTTAATCAAGGGAAATATCACCTGGTGATATTTGAAGTTCTTTGAACTCTGAACACAGAGGAACTCCTGTGAATTTAGAGTTTCTCAAGTTATTGAATTCCCTTAATAACTTGAGCAATACTACAAGGATCGCCTCCTGAAAGAAGTCTTCAAAAGAACTTCAACAAACCACAATGGTAATAATCAATAAGAGAAATATGTATATAATGTCTAACAATGAGGACAAGAACTATTTATCTGATTGATGAATTTATTGATAATTTGCTTTAATGTAATGATGATGATGAATTTTCCTGGCGGGTCAGAGAGCTCTTTATATACTCAAAACCCTGAAAATCTTTTATGTACAACTTGTGGTTTGATTACATACTCATTTGACATATGTAATCATGAATTTTAATTATTTAATTATTATTTGATTATGCACATGTGTAACTCTTGTGTTATTCATGTGATGCGCACTGGTGAAAGGCATTCTTACTTAGTGCTACCTTTGGGTTACATTTACATGTATGTACATATGTAATTTCATATGTAACTATATGTAATTACATATGTACTTGGCTCTTGAAACTGAGCCATGAGTTGTAATTATTCTTTTTGTTATTTTATAGTTACTAGAGACTGGGCGGCCAGCCGCCGCATTACCATTATCCTACATTATTGGGATAGCATTAAGTCCTTTTCACGCCTAGGTGGCAATGATTTTACCGCAATAAAGTCAAATTGTCATTACAACCACACTTAAGCCCTGGTTTTCACTGTGGCCTTATTTAATTCCTGATCATCAAATGACATGTACTATGTCCTCTCCTTATTGGTCTATTACTTAGTAATATAACAATGCTCTCTCCCAAGACTCTGTAGTCCAATGTAAGGTAGTGACAGCTGTAATATTAACAGGGACCAACTCCGATTTATACCAACACCCAATCAATCTTTTTTCGACGTATTCAACCCATGAACCATCACAACGGTAATGACCTCGTGGTAATGCGTAATACCCCGTCTTTGTGCCTCATATGCTACCATAGGGACCACTTCGTCGGACTCGAAATTGTTGCTTTCTTTCGCGACGTTTCCATCTGATTTCTCATTCCCGACAACGTTCTCGACAATCTTCTTAGTTGTCGGTTCGTTCTTCATTCTGTTTCTGCACAGTGACAAATCTAGCACCATTATCAGCTTCATGTGACATTGCAAGGTCTAAATCCATTCTTACCAATTGACTTCGAATTATTTATCTTTTACTGAAAATAAACATTGACGAAACAGTCAGCATTGCTTCCTGTATAAAAATTAACCGCAGACCTCACCTATAGCTCAGTCGCAATGGTCGAATTGATAACTAACCAATATATTTGGATACTGGTGCGGACGACAATTCTACTGGAGGAGAATACAACAGCCCGTCTCGCTTCTTCCGCAGCTCCAATTGCTATAAATATTGATCTTGATGCCTATCGCCGAATGATATTACCGCCCTACTAATCAGGGCATTACCATTATCATATGATTTGTAGCGCGATGGCAACACACGTTAATGAGTTCAACATATTTTATATAGTGGCATGACGTGATCTTAGTGGCATTAATTCGTTGTCTATACTCACACTATCCCTACCGGGTATATATTGGCCTCATGTCCATTGTATCAAACTTTGTGTAACTTTTGTTAGGCATTACGTGAACCTACTCACATCTCGTGATAATCAATCGCGTCAAGCTCATTCCTCATTGTTAGCATTACAATTAATTATGTTTGCCATAACTTTCCAAAAATACTCCATATCGTGTATGTCTTATAACCATCTCGGCCCAATTTTTCACTTATTCTTCATAAAAAACCGATTCCCCCCACCGACATCTTTGTAATAAAACACCACCTCCTCGCCACAAATTGCCCTCCGAATTGGCCCAAGCATGTCCTCAAGCTACAATATTCCGTTATACTCTCTTCTCCCTGGCGAGTCCCACAATCAGCAGGCCTTGACATTCGCAGGTCAGTTTTGTATTGAAGCTTCAGTAAGTCATTTCATGTTCAATACAACTGTTCCTCACTAACATTACGTCGAGCAAATTGACATAGGTCGACGCGCGACGGACAGATATCGCCAATAGGAGATACTTCGCCGCGACAATTGAACATAAAGATCCTGGATTTCTCCCGAAATCAATTCTCATCAGTGATGATTTATTCAAACACATTCTTCACCCTGGAATCACATACGAGATTTATGGTCATATAATCAACCACCTCCACCGGTACCCGCCTATGATGTTTGTCGACTATCAAACATCAGCCCCCGAGCCCACGGACCGGATGCCGAAATCTACGTGCAGCAAGGCAGTGACAGTCAGCGGTACCGGCCACGTTATGCACCGTTTTGACCGTGAGGCCTTTCATGACGTTATGGTCATCGTCAAGCACCGGGACTACGATCACGGGGTGAGTCCTTTACCTGAGCATCTTGAGTCAATTCTGACTATCGTATAGGCTTTAGAATGGGTTGAATTCTACGCCGAATACATATGTGGAAAAAAGTATAACGATAATTTTGACCCAACGCCATTGCAAGTCGGCGCTAATATCCAGTTCAAAGGCCATATTAAGGGCTTTTATGAGTCCCGCAATACGTGGATAATTCGAGTAAGTCCGTTGCTTGTTATAGATAGTTCTATCCTAATCGCTGCTGTTAGGCCGTGTCTTTCAGTGCTCTCCCCTCAGTGGATTCTTTCTCAGAAAGCACCCCGCCGCGTTGAGCTGTATTGAGCAACGTTAGTACATTGATCCACCTCATCAAATATGTTAGTACCATGATTAATGACGATAGTTTTATCCTTTAGCGAGGCCTTTCTAACTTCCATAGCCGTTAATTGTCGTATGTGCTGTCAATATAACTCTATGAGCAAGTTGACATACTGCAAGCAGCACTTCAATTTGACAGTTGAAATGTAGCTGAGCCATGTCCGTTTTTGATGTGCGACAATCTTACAATCTGTGCAATGCCCATTCTCAATTTTGGTTCTCTGTTAAAGCTTGTGCCAATCTGAATGTCAATGCTCTCAATCAGTAAAACGATTCCTCGGTTTGGATGAGATAACGACTTGGTGCCTCGTGAATGAGCGGAAAGCAGCAAATTGCTGCATGAGTACTATCGAGCATTGCCAATCAATGAAGGCATTCAGACAGAGCTTAAACCAATACAAACATCTCCCCTAGACATTGGCCAGGTGCGAGCTTTGATCAGTGTTTACTTAAGTGGGGGTCAGTCACAACCTTTGCACGTAAACCCGGACAGCCGGGAGAAGGCGCTTCCGCTTCCAATAGCGAGAAAAAGTGGACAGTTTTATGAATTCCGTCTTCTATACACAATATCTACAATGTTGCTGAATTTGAGAAGTCAGAACACGCTCCAATAGCAGCAAAAATGAAGCACAGTAACATTTAATCCCGAGATCGTTTCAACGTGTGTTCTACCCTTAGTCCGTTTGCCGTATCACCAAACAAATTATTCAGAGCGTGGCCTACACTACCATCTGCACCCTCATAAGAAAGGATCATGTCGTCGTAATAGGTCTCTTCGTTTGGACGAATAAATTCAGATCTATTCCAGCTTGAAATAGGTGTTCGTTGTATCGGTACGGGCACCTGCGGGGTAATCACATCATCGGCTTCTCGAACCACAGTGATAGAAACAATCTGCCGGACGCGCATCAGTATCAGTGCTGAGATTGTATACATCAATGCTTACCTCTGATTCCCACATTTCATCAATATCGTCATAGTCCTTGATCATGCCATGTAGAATAACCTCCGCTCCATTCTGAGCCTTCTTTACCTCGCCGGCCTCGTTCAGGTCTTCTGTAACGTAATGTCGAGTGGACCAGACTACGGGACTGGAAGACTATCGCAAAGAGTTAGCATAGCGCGACCCGAATATATATGCTGACTCACAATTGGATCACAATCTACCGACTTGACTGTCAAAACCATCCGGGGCTTGCCTGAACCATTGTCACCAAAACAGTGCCTATGCGTGATGTAGCCGTGAGTCACTATCGATACCTTGTCAATCATCTTGTATAGGGTCTCCACTTTTGGACCCGTGGCTGGTCCGAGATCAATAACGTGTTTTGGATCGAAATGCAGATGGTCTATTAAAGGAGTATTTGAAGCAATAAGCTTGCTGGTCACCGCGTATATATTGCCGGCCTTTAAACATTTGTCCAAAGATCCCTTCGTCGTCAACAAAATCGCATTAGCGAAAGATCCTACTTCCGAGAGTCCTGTTGTCGCAATCCCACCGCGTACGGACACCATACCGCGGTCGCGGGCGTTCGAGGAAGTGGACTAATAGGGGACGTCAGTACCTTAACATTGCTGTGACAAAGAATGGGACTAACCTCAACACCTACGAGACCTACGTACTGGACATAAGTTGAATGTCGCAGGGAAAGCAAACTGGGCAGCATCATAGCTTTAATGTTCTATGTTATTAGGTGATTTACAGTACTCGGGGTCAATACTATTTTTTACTTGTCGGTGTTTGGTAATTGCGCTCATTAATGGATCCTGTGGTCATACTTATAGCACACTCTTCCTTTCACCACCACAGAGTGTCAAACTGATGGCCGGTAAGTTTCAAGACTATCATTCTGACCATCCTCCGGGCTAGTGCACTGTGTGTCCAGGACAGGCCAGCCCAACGTTGAGTCACACCAGGCACGGATTGATATTTCAACGGCGATACATGGCAGCGGCTAGTTCGGAACCGGTTCAGCTATTGCCCGTTGGCTGGTCAAACTGTTGAGAACTACGTTCCCCGTGAGCTTCATCGGCTTGGCCCAGTGCGAAATTTTCGAAGGAAAGCATCCGCTCGCGTTGGTATCGTCAACCGGTCCGGCACTATGGTGCATACGACTTTAAAGGGATTTAATCGCGATACCGGGAAGCATCCTTCCAACGACATAAGGCTATTATTTAGATAAACAATGTCTGATCACACTCCTAGAGACGATTCATTGACTTCAACCTATCATGGCCCCGAGACCCTAAGCATACGATTTAACGGACCAATCCTCCTCGGAACCATCGTGAGTGAAATCGCAGTGCTTTCTAGTCCTAGACTGATGCACCTTTTCAGAGATCGCATTCCAGTACCACACACGAGCTATACAACATTGGAATTTATCCTCACGGTAATAGACGCTTAGTAACCGGTTTTGAACTTCGTGTTGAAAACGATTTGGCATTGGATTACCAATCCGCTATGGTACCCGGGGTCTACCACTGTGATGGAATCATCGTTCGCTCCGCGGACAGCCAACGCAACCACATCAGTACCAACCTATCCGGATTGAGCGCCATGGATGACGTGAGGCCACGATCATTGGAATGGGACCATTTGACTGGTATAAATGCGACAGGTCGCGTGATATCAGACAATGCTATCCCGAATCCGTATGGCACAGACGCGTGGCGAATGTTGTTGTTACAGCACTGCGAATGGGATGCATCGGTATGTGAACAACTTATGTACAATTTTTATTACTAATGTTTGTAATGTAGGCTCTCGTTCATACACAGTTCGAAGCCCAATATTTATACCAAGTTCATACCTCGACTCTTTGCGGATCAGGCCATTTACGTGGTACATTAATCCATTTACGTGGTAGGTACTTAGCGAGGGGAATTCCACAGGGACGTGGCTGATCAAGGTTATGGGAATGGACTAAGATTTGCAATTTGGTGCGAGCTGTTCTGTGTCAGTTGCCCATGCATGATGATCGGCATGGTCTTGCATGACGTGCATGAAAGAAACATTAGTCAGCAACATACTACTTATACAAGGCCGATGAAACTTCAGAACCTAATTATACCAAGCTCACCTCTGTACTCATTCCACGATGAAATTCTTGTAAACGATGTTTGGTGTATGTGACCTGAGGCCTATTGCAGCTGAGCACACTTTGAGTTTAGAGGCATCCGTACAACGTGATAATGCAACATATAATTGGCCGTGTGAAAAGACTGGGTCTGGTAGCAGGACTAAAATGTTCTCAAGACTTTGACCTTGAGCCTTATTGATAGTAATGCAAAATGCTACGGCCACCGCAAATTGATAGCGATAGAACGGGACTGGAAATACATCGTCACCTTTGTGTAATAGTTTGATTCGAGGTAACATGAGCATTTCTCCAGCATGATCTCCAGAGGTGATTCGACATCGGAGGACCCCTTTCCCACACTGAGTGACGATCATTCGGGTGCCATTGCATAAACCTTGAGCAAGATTCAAATTGCGGAGCAGAATGATAGGAATGCCAGCCTTCAGCGTCAAAGTATGTGCTGGGAAAGACGCCAAGTCGTAAGAGTTCAGTATGTCTGAAGTAACATGTTCCCCGTAGGATTCTTCCATTTCATCCAAGGATACATATTGATGTTCTTCCCCTTCGATCTTATCCACGATCTGATTGTTTACCAATCTAACATTCTTGTTTAAAGGAGTAAGAACAGCCCGTTCAGAATAATAGTTTCCTAATCGTAGCCAATTCGACTCGCTTATCAGAGCAGGGACATTGGCGAAGTGAGCTTCAATCATAGGAAGGCTGTACCGTTCGTCGGGAGAAACGTCCATGACATTGCATCTAATAACGTCGATAAGCTCTTGATCGTCGACTTGTAGTTCGCCATTACCTAATTTTAAAAGCCATTCTCCATACGCAGCGTTACCATTTCGCGTATTGTCATCTTGTCCTGGGATGTGTCGCAAACGCATGTTGGTTTTCAAATAGAATTTTTCGATAGAGGGCCAGAATTCGGAGCGTTTGAGCGAGGCGTTGGCTTGCTGCTCCATGTTAGAATGCCGTATGACAGGCAACGTTTGCCTGAAATTCCCCGAGAAAAGCACTAAGACTCCGCCAAATGCCTCGGTACTACCCCTGATATCTTTCAAGCTTCAATCGACACATGAAATTACCGTCTTGTTTTGCATCGCAATTTCATCCCAGACCAAAAAGCGCAACGCCTTTAGCCTGCGGCCCAGGATCGTGTCGTGTCCAAAATGACACATTGATGTAGAGGTAGGATTAAGCGGTACTTTGAATGCGCTATGGGCCGTCTGTCCACCCAGCAGCAGAATTGCTGCAGTTCCTGATGAAGCGACCGCCATCGCCTCAACATCGTTAGCTCGAGCAAAATGCAAACATAAATTGATTGTAAACGTTTTACCGGTGCCTCCTGGTCCATCGAGATATAGTAGACCACCGCGACGATCGGCAATATAATCTCGAATGGTGGTATACAAGGCTTGTTGCTCTGCATTAATTTTTGTTTTGGCATATGTCACATAGCGTTCGCTAGCTTCTGGGCTGGTGTCTACACCGGGGGCAAAAACGAACTCAGGACCAAGAGGGTTAAGCAAAGTCATGTCAGGCAAAGGGAGGCCACAATCTTCCAAAGTCATGTCCATCTCTCGGAGGCAATTGCCTAGGCGATATAATCCTAGATTTAAAACCAATTCGGCATCCACTTGTAAATCGGGGTGGACTCGCAGGATAGCTCGCTCACAGTCGTCTGAAAGATTGTGTTTATGGGCTGTCCACAATGTTAAAGGGTCTGCTGGGGGTGAATGTTTCAAGATTAATGCAAAGAAGGCTCGAAGTTGTCCCCCTGTTTGCCATCCAGCGGCCTCAGACATTGACGCGGTATAGTGTTCGTCGCCAAGCAATAGCCCGAGTCGGTGCGCCGCCTCCCTGAAGGTTGCGCAAAGGTGACCATCGACAGTCTTGATCTCAGAAAAACCCTGAGGACCCTTCAGATTCGATAGTAGAATGCGCAAGTAGTACCTCTCACCGTGTGAAACGGAAGCGAAATAAAGGCGACCAATTGCGCCACTCTCGTTGATACGATCAGCCCAATCATGGGTAACCTCATTCCAGGTAAAATGGCGAGGCATATCGACGTAATACAAGGACCGGACGGCAATTTGACTTTGTTCAGTGATATAGTCGCGTTTTGCCAACTCAAAAAATTGTGTGAGGGTAGTCTTTGCGGCTCGTCCGGTCTCGACATCCTCGACAAGTTGGGCCTCGTCATCGTACGTGACTTCCTGCGCATCCTCAAGATGCAGGGCTAAGCGAGTGACAGATGGAGAATTTCCTACTATTGAATGACCGAATAACCGGCCGCAGGCTATGAAAACGTATTAGCACACTTAATCAAATTCAAAGAGGCAATACCACTAACCCTCCGGAGCACTGATATATCTCCCATCAATCATGCGCTTAACTTCGTCCTTTGACACGAATGTCATAGCTGAACGTGCGTGGCCTTTGGAGATGTATTTATAGAGGTATTTGATTGCCTTTATACTGACCGGGATCTCGACATTCAAATGGCATCGATAACGCAGTAACAAATAAGGACTATATGGGACGACATCTCGTGTAGAGACAGAACGGCCTTTGACAACGGCAGTACGTCCCGAGGCGGGCCTTCGATAGAGGGGGTAAGAGTTTTCTGAGATGGTGGTGAATTCTTGGTGCTGTCTTGGGTAGTCCAATTTGCATCGATCGACTCTCCAACAAGCTCTGTCCTTGGAACACGGACCGTGAATCATGAACTTGCTGACAAGGTCATGCAATTGGGGGCTGTCTTTCGGGTCGGGCAAGTCTGCAGAGACTTGTAGATCGATCTTGTCGGTTGTGCGACAGAGGTCCTCCTGACGCATAATGAGCAACAGATGAATATGAGGCAGGCTGCGCTTCTGGTGTTCAATCGAGTAGACGTAAGAAAGGCATTGACCGAGACACCGGCGTTTGGTGACGTCGTCGATAAGTGCCATGGCCTTCAGGTGAAATACTCGTGTCACTATGTCTGGCCTGTCCTGAGCACTCTGACCATGCTGTAAATTGCGCTGGATTTCAGGCCAATCCGAATTCGTAGTCATCGTTATGAAATATGCAGGCATACCGAACTCCCTGACTAATGCCATTGAGTCGTGATACTGCTCTGACATATAACGGGGTCCGCCGACGAATGACGATGGTAGAATCACTGATCGCGACGGTGCAAGATCGTTTCGACCGAGTGCCTCAACAACTCCATGATATATAGCAGCTCGCAGTCGCCTTTGATTGTTCCGAACGTATTCTAAGCGCCAATGTTCTGTGCAGACGTAGAGGTCGACGGCAAATTCCTGAAGGAGCCTACCACCGGCGAGAACGGCTGAGAATTGGTTCAGGCGAGGAAATAAGATATACGCAAACCACGCCATTTGACTAATTTTGACTACAATGAGATCATTTCAGCGGCAAGAATGTGACACGGAGCGAACCAAGCTCACCGTTGGTATCAGGCATTCGATAATGCTCATCATATCCTTGTTGACCTTTTGGAAAAAATACAACATACCTCAATGCGAGATAGGAAGTGTGAAGGTCGGATACGCGTTCAAAGGCGCCTTGCTTTTTGTATAGTATAATATCCCGGGCATTGTCACCCACCAAGCCCTCGCCCTCGACGATCATGGCGACTTCGTCTGTAGTAGGCAAGTTGTAACGTCAAGCGTCGCGGTTGGTGATCGGCATAGTCTTAAGTTTCAAGGCAATGCTGTCGTTCATGGCGAGTACTTCCCCTGCGCGTTTGAACATACGTGCAAATGGATTGATCTTGTAGAAATAGTCCTGGAATTGTTGCAGAATGTCTAGATCTAATTCCTGATTATTTGCTACGTTTCGCCGATGTTGGGCCTCGGCGCGATCTCCTCCCCCAATGACATAGATTTGGGCATGGCCTGCTTCGTGGCCCTCGCGTGGTTGTAAGCCGTCGATGTTGTGAACCAACGCGCCATTGATTCTGAAAACACGCATCCCCCTTTGTCCGTTAACGGACTTATCGATGTGTGCACCTAGCGACGTGAACGAAAGTGCGTTGTTGTAGGACTGGATGTTATCCCTGTATTTGGCGGACCCTATTCCAGTATCAGTATAAAATCAAATACTGAGATTTGAATGGTAGAATACCTTCATCGTTGCTCGTCATTAAGGTCCTTACAAACTCCGGCACAACGTGGTCACCAAGAAAGTCTACTGGTGGTTTGATTTTACCACCGCTGCAGCACATATTGTATTCATAGGGTCCGGTGACCTTCGCGCTCGAGGGTCTTTCGGCAATCCAGTGCAAAGCGCCGCATCTCTGACAAGGATCGTCGAGAGGACCCAAATCGTGCGGCATCTCGTTTCGTAATCGTCGCAGAATGCTGATTTCTGTGTTGTGCTGGGGATTAGTAACAGCAAAACCGGCGTTCGCTCGCTTCGCTGCACGAGGACGGGTGACAATGGGATAATTCATCGGCGACTCGTCTAGTAGTTTTATGGAGCTGAACGATGAGAGAAGTGATCTAGAGGCAAGTAACGGCTACAAACAAAAACTCAACTATTGAAATACTACCCGCTGAGAGTTCGGGCGTTGTATACATGACTCGGTGTTGTTCATATGGCTGATCACAATTATTACAACGCGTAGTGGTCAATATGACACAGTGTAATAATGCGCTCAAAGCGACTTAGCACATGCCGTTTGTAGGGTTGAGCAATGCCTAACGGCAGATGACCGAATAGGTGTTGAGCAGGAGTTTAATTCAGATCAGTGCGAAATCGTGCGTTATTGACATTATTGACAGAAGCTATATAACACTAAAAACACTAAGCACAAGTTAGAGGCCAAAAGCTATGTTACAACGTGCGGATAACAAGCACCAGGAAAGACAATTGGAAAGCGGTTGATCTATTCAATACGAGCTTTTTTTCCGCGTGCTCGGGAGTTGACTTCAGGAGTGGGAGATGACGCGGTCAATGGCTCCTCAGGAGCGACTTGAAGGGGATCGATGCCAGAGTTAGATGTGGAAGCGGCTGGAGAGGATTGGGTCGGTGTTGGGGAGCTGTTACCAACCGCGGCAGAGTACCTATGGGATTAAAGTCAACTCAACACCGACATAGACATTGAGTATCAGACATTGAACGTACCTGGGTAAACGTACCCGCCCAGCAGCAGTGGTTTGCGAAACCGCAGTACTCGCACCAGCCGTAGGAATGTTGACTGATTCGTGGCCAGTGGCGACAGACACAGCATAGACCTAGCGAAGAACGATTCAGGAACTGTGTAGAATCAAGAATCAAAAGACTTACGTCGACTTGCCACATGTGGCGTTGAGTATCTTTTCCGGTAATATAACCAAACAGCGTGACTTCGCGACCGCGCTGGAAGAGGTTTTGGGCCTTGGTGAGATTGCGTACCGGGCGACACCAGTATTCAATGTTGAATTCGACATTTGCACCGACCTGCGACAGTGTGTCAGCGCTGTCATGATGAATTAAATAGGGCGAACTTACGACGGGGTTATAGTCTGTGTGGCGTACAATGCAGACTGTGGTCGGCCGGCCATCGTGATTAGCCTCTTGTACCACACGTTTACTGACAATAACTCCGATTGCAGAAATTGCTGTGTTATTGATGATGACACCGGGAAAGGTTTCGGCATTGCCGAGATGAACAACGTGACTGTGTTCATGAATCGCGCTAGTTGGCGTAGGATCGTTCGGGGCGAAAAATTTCGCTTTAGCGAAGTACATGTCGCCTACATTTACTACAACGCCAGAGCCAGTGTATGCCGTGAGCTGAACGGGGTGTTCGAAAGGTTCGTTTCCTTCGATACCACTGCAACCAATACCGCTGTTAGCTACGCGATATCCAACGTTAGCGGTAAGAGTACTGGCAACCTAAAATATGTAAAAGAAAGATGTGAGATTGCGAGACGGGTATTGGTATGATTTAGTACAAAAAAAAACCGTACCACACCGGAAATTTCCCAGCAGGAGGAGACGTAAGCTGGATGAGAAACCCGACGATTGGTGGAAGATGCGGAGGACATAACGGTTGAGTAAGATAACAAGCGTAGACTGGTTGAGATATTTATTCGTATGGTAACAAAATAGCAGAGCGGGGAAGGATTAGATTATGCGACAAAGGTGATCAGAAGAAGTAAGAATAAAGTTGAGCTTTGGACAGATGGTGAGTGGATAAGAAAAGTAATGGACTATGTTGGGGGAAGATCACAAAAAGACATAGTCCTCTTATAGAGTTTGGAATGACCCATGTTAGAATTCAGACTGTAGTACAAAGGGAAGCGAAAGTTGTCCAGGCAGAACGATGTATCAATACCATTAGTGGGCCAATGTCGTTGTAGATGCTGTGGAACTGGCTACAAGATGTACCGGACTGGTAGTAGATGGCTGGAGAATAAAGAATGAGCGATTTGACAGCGGATATCGTTGGTAACTGATGTGAGGATCAGCAGGGAGTCTGTGCACAGGGAATAAATCAGTACATGGCTGGTAGATTTGGAGATGGCGGTAAAGAGATGTGGTCAAGGTGGGAATCTACCAAGCCGGGCGTAAGGATTCAGATTCATTGATGAAGGATGAAAAATGCGATCGTTATCACAGTGGCATTCACTGTAAAAGACCGTTGCGTATCACGGTATAAAATTTGGCCACGGGCGGATACTGAAGTAACAACGGTTGGAATGAGATAAATGAACTAATGGACTTTGCCGTAGCCCATCTTATTTTATTAGTTATAGGTAGATTTAGGCAGCCCTTTGGTACTAGTAATAGGGCTTGGGGCTGACATTGAGGTTCTGCCCAGAAATTATGGTGAAGGAGACCAAAGATGAAACAGTCTAATTAATCTATGAAATCTATGCAGGCCCTCAATTATCAAGTTGATCATGAGGAGCCATGGCTACTCTTGGGTAGCCGCCCTGGTCAAGAGCATCTCAAAAGTTAGGACAATTGAACAACTTTTTTATTTTCTCTATTTGAATAAAGTTGGACTTCACATGTAATTTAGAGCTGTAAAAGTACCACTCAGGCCTTTCCTTATCTTTGTTGTCCTGCACCATAGCAATTTTTGGTACATATGCATCAACAAGGGTTGTGCAGTTTCAGAGTATTTAATTATGCAGGGTTGAATGTAGTAGGTTGATGGTGTGAACATGGAGCTTGGAACCTCAATCACATAAGCTCAAACTACTAGTCTTTTCATTTCTTTTTATTATAAAATATATTGCCTGTAAGCACACCTAGAGGTGCTTGGTTGGGTCCAGGCAAGTAACAAGGCATGTGGCATGTTCACTGCCAGGATTAATTAAGAAGTTCCCAGATGGAAAAATGGGTCCTAAGGACCAGATTCCCCTTCTGTTACTGTTACACAGCTTCATGAATACTTGCCGAGTAGCCATTATGATGTAAGTAGTCAATTTTTCAACATGCTTGTCTCAATCTGAGAACAGTTACAGGATGTATTACATGTTATTTGCTTATCCAGATGAGCAGATAGCTGAGCAGAACTATATGTAGCTAATAGCTAAGGATTCACTCAGAGGGTTGCACCTATGTAGTGTATGCTTTATGGATCAGATGGGAAGTGCAAGGGAATTTGATGACCCATTCTACTCTCAATCATGTTCCCAGTGTAGGCCAGGGAACCTCTTCAATTCTGGCAGTGGTTGAAACCAAGACACTTCCCCTGCTGTCATTGAATTTCACACCTCAGAAACAAACTATCAGATTAGGCCCAATGAAGGCTCATTAATCACATGCAATGTCCTAACTTACTAAGTCCCTCTTGGAGGAGAAAGTAGTCAGGAGAGGGACCTCCCTATACAATAATTTTGGTATGCAAGCGAGAAAAATTGGGCCTGAGAGCATCCACAGCCGCATGCTGTAAACTGTGATGTACATAGATTTGTGGTATTTTTATCCACAGCACCCCCAAACACATATGTACTTAGCTTAAGCCATTCTTTATGTGCAAGCCAAAATAGGCCAAAATAAGTCTTTTTTCCACTAGCACTCTAAATCTTTCTGTAACTCACTTTTCCCATAAACTCCAGCTTGTAACATCAGACTGTCCACAAATCATACACCTCAATGATCCACTAAGCCATAACTCACCTCACAAATCATGCTACAAAAGCATATTGTAAGGAACCACAGCTGTACATTGTTTGAATTTCATACCTCCAACACTTACATACCTAAAAAATCTGTGCAACCCTCTGTACATCACCAATTTACGGCACAGCCGTGGATGCTCTGACCCCCAAACATATACAGCCATTTCAACAAAGATTGATTTTTTTGAAAATCTTGTCAAGGTGCAAAGCCCGGGTTTTGTCTCTCCATTGATTGGAAGAATACAGAAAAGAATAAACTTGCATATTCCAGTTTATTAGTCTGATTTTACCTGCTGCCAAGACAACTTTCTCCAAAGAAAAGTTGTCAGTCTTTTTTGAAATGGCTGTACTTAGCTCAGCGTGACTCTCTATGTGCAAGCCAAAA
>NW_006768919.1:0-12225 GCF_000204055.1 Melampsora larici-populina 98AG31
TTTCCACTTTCCTTCAGACGGCAGGCTTCCGGTTGTAACAAGGATGGCTCGCCCTTGGGTTATGGCCAAATGTCAGGTCAGATATGCAACAGAATGTAACAAAGCAAGGTGTGCAAACATTGCACACCTCGCATGGTCACAAAAAATGGCAACAATTGGATTTACAATGTCCCATTTCACCCTGAAGATGTTGGAAAAATGGCCAAAACTCCGCCTTAAAATAGATTTTGCAATTTAAACATGAGTCTATTATAACACTTGGCCCATGGGCCCACTCCTTCTGGCTCAAATTGGACAATGTTCCATCCTAAATTGACCTTACATCTCCTGCTCATCTCCAAAACATTGCCTATACTCCCTGAAGATGTGGGAAAAATGGCCAAAACTCCGCCTGAAAAGAGATTTCCTCATTTGAACTTGAGTCTATTATAACACTTTGGCCATGGGCCCACTCCTTCTGGGCCAAAATGGCCATGGTTCTCTCCCGAAATGACCTTACACGTCCGGTGCTTCTCCAAATCATGCCTATACTCCCTGAAGATGTGGGAAAAATGGCCAAAACTCCGCCTTAAAACAGATTCGCTTATTTGAACTTGAGTCTATTAGAACACTTTGGCCATGGGCCCACTCCTTCAGGCCCAAAATGGCCATGGTTCTCTCCCAAAATGACCTTTCTAACCTTTTTTATACTATTGCAGCTTCCTTCACTTCACTTTGGTGCACATTTAATGAGCACCTAAGTATGATAGTTTCACAATTACAATATAGATGAGATAAATTGTAATTGTGAAAATATCATACTGAGATATTGTCATTTGGTAACATTTCACACCCAAATGGCCAACCAGTGTGGTTTTGTTTTGGTGTGTGCCGTACACAAGGGGGGGTGTGGACCATTCCCTCCAGTTGAACACTGCTGCGCCATCCTTTACAAAATGTTGATTTATGGGGTACAATTTTCAATTCCATTGGCCTGTGGGAAAGCTACCTCAAAGTGGTTAGCACGCGCCACTTTGAGGTAGCTTCCTTTCTGGCTAGCAGCTACGAAGTGGGGTACTCAAACGCCCATCACCCCTGTCACTTTGCAATGTGAGCTATTGTTCATCACTTACGTGAACAAACGTAAGAGATGACATCTTGGGATATTGCCTCAGGGGGCATACACACCACCAGCATGTTCCATTGTTGAACCACCGTATCATATCCCCCTCTTCGTATCTTCACGCACAAGCAACGCAAAATGGCCAACAAGAAGAAACATCGACCCCGGCCAGTTGAACGCCTCACTCGCTTGATGCTCGTGTACTAGCTCTTAGAAGAGTAGCTCGCACTCAGGCCTTGCTGGCGAATGGCAATGAACCCCTGCCTCAGCTCTTAGGCGAAGTCGAAATGAGATCATTAGACCATCACTCAGGTGAAGAATCAGGTGAAGAACCCAATGAAGCTGACCTCGCTGCAGATATGCCTTTGGAAGGCCTGGACCCAACTATGGATCCACCAGACGCCATTTTGGAAGACGCGAAAGGACTCAATAGGGGTTTCTACTCGGGTCGGAGGGCTCATGAAGAGATACAGTGGCGAACTCGACACCCTGGAATGTTCCAAGCCTATGTCAAGATGCGACAAGTGACCAGTGATTGGTCCAATCCGCAAACATTTGATCATGATCACAAAAAGCCATGTAATTGTAAACCTAATCCACGCACTGTGGACGTGCTGGATCTCTGTTGTGAGTAGTCTCAAATTGTCAATTTGAGGCCAAGATTGATGATTTCTTCATAGATCTAATTATTATGATCTCATAAAGTTCGTAAACAGGTTGTCCTGCACTTTTGTAAGTGTAGCGCAAATGACCAAGTACGGCTCATCAAAGCGGGGTATATCGGTGGCAGCCCAGATGTTCCAGTTGCGGCCATAAGCATACGACTACTATGTTTCTTCCATATCCTTTGGAAGTACTGCTGCATCGGGTACCAGCCATTTGCACTTGCGTTGACCGAGTTTCTTGACCCAGGGAATCCAATGTTTCTCGCCAAGGGAGGCAAAAAAGTATGGCACTTCGAACATAATCAATGGAACCGAGACTCCTATGATGATTGACCTGCTCCTGTCCTCTAGGCTCGCGAATGGAATCGATCTTTGACTTCAGCTGTGGATACTTATCAACAAATGCTTGTGATGGCCGATGAAGAAGCATCGAAGGCACTGAAACTTACCGAGCACGATCAACTCGCGCTCAAATGTCCGCAATGCTTTGGCCCCGGTGTGGGACCATTGCCGGAAGGGGAACCATGTCACTGTGTCTGCATCGACGGCAATTTTCAACATCGGCGACACCTCGCCGCAAGTATCGAGTTGGGTGGTGTAATTACCCCGTTCATGTTTCTACCTCCTGAGAAGTTGGAAGAGATGCGTTCTTCTGTACCAACACCAAGGAAAAAAAGTGGAAAAGTATCATGGGCGGATGCAGAAGTGGTCAGTGTTTGACCGATATGACCTCAATCAAATAGGATGGCTGACAAGGAAAATTTTGATGGAGGACAGGATCCATGCACGGCGCGACATACAGCAGCCGATGATGTTTGAGGTAAAAGTCATTGGAAAGGCAATGACGAAACCGGCCTGGAGGCTTTGGCTTGCAGGCATGACCAATACCTCAAATTTATTAGTATCGTCCAGAGCGGTGAAAAGTTCAGTCACATTATTAAGTGTCAAACATTTTGACACTGATATTATCTATCTAATTTCCCCAGGAACATATACCCACTGGCACTGATTGACTGGCTACTGCAAGCCACTGAAGGTCGACCAGGGAAACCAGATGGAAAGCTTGGGGTACTTTATGACATAGGGTGCAACATATTGAAGGGTATCGTGAAGGCAGGCTGAAATCATTCCTGTTTGAGATACCAGTAAATCTGACCATCAGTTTGGTCCAAATTAGCGAAACCAATTCCCCGTTGAACGACAATTCAACAGACTGAAGTTTGCAACCAGCTTATTCCATTCATTTGTCCATGAATGGACTTGTCAGCTAGATTATAACCCACGTATGAATGACGGTTGGGGACTTTCGGATGGCGAAGGTTGTGAACGCATATGGTCCAAATTCGAACCTCTAGTTTGACGGCTGCGTTATTCTACCGCCCAGCATCGGTTAAATGCACTCAACTTTGCTAGCCTACACAAGAACGACGTTGGGAGATTGAATGCCGGTGCGTTCATTTTTATCATTTTCATTTCGGTACTGCAAGCTGAGATAGGAGCAACAGTCCAAAATGCTCTGAGTCACCTTACGAAAACAAAAGCGAAGCTGCAGGGCGCACGGGACAAGCTGGCTACTCTGCATCGTGAGCACGGGTTAAGTGTAGAGTATATTGAGGAACAGTGGCGGCGTAAAAAAGAGCTACAGCTGGAAGCATTAAGTGAGACCAGTGCAACATACCTAGCCAAGCTCGGTGAGCTGGTCAATCTCGAGGAAAAGCTCCTTGCTGCCCAGTATGTGAAATTTTAATTCGACGTTGGTTCATTCGGATACCCGAAGCCAAAGGCTGAGAAAGGAAATTGATTTAGAGGAAGACTAAGTGCGTTGCAACGAAAGAAACGATCAAAGCAAGTTGGCCGTAAGAAGCAGGCTATGGTCTCATTGCCCAGCACTCTAGTGCAAACTGAAGAAGCCATTGAAGGCGTCACTGAAAAACTGGGGGAAGTCGAGTTCCATGAGCTGACTGGTGTCAATGGTAATTTTTGGTCTATATATATAGACAATGGCTACTACCTACTAACTAGTGGGTTCATGCTTTGTAGATGCCCGAGCAAAACCGTTGGTTAAAATCCAGGTAGCCAAAGGTCGGCTTGTGGAGGCCAAGAGTGGTGTACTGGAGCATCGCAGACGTGCGGGAACTGCACGTGGTAGGTTCTCTTAACTTTAATGCATCTTATCAATCGATCTACTTGCCTCTGATAAACCCAGTACTATTTTTCCATCTACGTGAATATTTTGAAGGTACCAATGTACAGGCTAAGATGAATCGTCTGAAATTATTGAAAAATGCTGAGCTCCGACGAAAACATGCTACATATACTCGTCTGGCCAAAAGCTATAATGAGACATTTGATCCAAATGACCCACTTCCTACACCACCACTCCTTGAGGTAGAGAAAATGGAAATAACGGACCAATTCTTCAATTGTGGTAGCCTTACTCATCCACAAGAACCTTGGGCGGTTGACGCCGCGACTCAGGATGGCATTGAAGCCTATCTGGATGCGAGTCGATGTGACGAAGAGCTTCGCCGAATCGCAAAGGAGGCAAGGCAAATGATGAACTGGGGATTGGAATTCCAGGATAAGATAAATGCCCTCCGGGATGAGACCAGTTCAGGTAGGTGTAGGTATGGTTGTGTCGAAAGATTTGTGTATCTTGGACTGAAGTAAACACAATTGACATTGGATTTTTAGGTATTGTACCCGTTTGGGCCACCTCAAAAGAGGTGATGCAGTCTTTGCATTCAATACTCATGGAACGTTCTTGTTGTCTATGGGTGCGGTGGCAAGAGAAGATATGCCTGTTGGTCAGCTTGACAACACCACCGATGGGCAGCGAGTACAATGATCAAGAGCAGTGTACCAAGTGGCGCAAGATGGTAAAGGATAGTCTTGCAGAGTGGGAGGGAATCATTCAAATAGTGAGTATTGAAGGACAGGGTGATGATGATGAATATGAAGGTACTGAATTTGAAGATGAAGATGAAGATGAACCTCACGAGGCGCACGAAGAAGATGAAGAGGATCAGGTTGAAGAATGAGTGATTTATTTTGATGAGAAATGAATGGATGACATTGAAAGATTGTAACCAGTTCACGGAATGACGATATACTAGGTGACCTTTGTGAAACAAAATAGTACATACATTGTGAATGACATTGTGAATTTGGAAGCTCATTGTGAAGATGGGATTTCAAGTTCATTTTGTGAACTTATTGTGAATGCTCAAGTCTACCTTGACTCGTGTGAATTGGATAGTTCACAATGTTCACAAACCTGTGAATTTTGTGAACTCATTGTGAACTATCAACTTGTGAACTTGGAATATATACTATTTGTGAACTTGGAATATATACTATTCACAAGCACACCTTGAGAGTTCACTATAATTGTGTACTTTTGTGAACTGTACGTTTCTTGGGGTATACTTGTGAGGAGTTCACAATGTTCACATTGTAACTTGTGAAGATGGTAATTCAAGCTTTACTTTGTGTACTTATTGTGAACTCCCAAGTCCACCTTGTGAACTTTGTGAACTTCAAAGTCTACCATGTGAACTTGGAATATTGTATCATTCACTTTCACAATCACAAGATTCACAAACACCACATGGTAAGTTGACAAATTGAGTATAAATGTGTACTTTTGTGATCTTTGGGTGAACTTGTGAACAGGTAACCTTGTTGACTTGTGAACAGGTAATCTTGTGAACTTGTGAACCTGTGAACTTGTGAACTTGTGAACTTGTGAACCTGTGAGCTTGTGAACCTGTGAACTTGTGAACCTGTGAACCTGTGAACTTGTGAACCTGTGAACTTGTGAACTTGTGACCTTGTGAACTTGGTAACTTGTGAACTTGTGAAGTTGGTAACTTGTGAACTTGTGAACTTGGTAACTTGTGAACTTGTGGACCTGAACTTGTGGACCTGAACTTGTGAACTTGAGAACTTGTGAATCTGAAATTGTGAAATTGTGAACTTGTGAACTTGTGAACGTGAAGTTGTAAGCTTGTGAGCTTGTGAACTTGTGAATTTGTTCACATTCAAAACTGGCCAAACTAGTGTGTTTGATAAAGATCACAAAATGAGTGACTTTGTGAACTACTGGGGAGATAATCACTTGGCAGTTCACAATGAGTTCACAATGACCATGTTGTAAACTGGCATACTCGAGAGTTCACAATCAGTTCACAAACTTTGTTTGTATACATACATTGGTAACTCAAGAGTTCACAATCAGTTCACAAAATTAGTTAGTATACATACATACATAAACGATATCACTTCTGTCACTTCATCAATAATATACGTTGTGAACTTGGAACATGAAACTTCACACGTAGAGTAACATGTATTCAATTTCACCAAGGACTTGTCTGTACGATTGTGAACTGATAGTTCAAATCAAGGAATTGTATATGGCTAATGTCACATTTTGTCGTTGTTGGTGGGAACTTTGACGTTCTTCTGTATCTGTGAGACAGGATATCGAGCAGCCTGGATCTGATAGTCCACTTGTCATCTGAATCATCACATGATCGGAATCAAACATTCATGTATTGATTTCTTAAATCATGGTTCATTTATTTATTTGACAGTTTCTTATTGGTTGAATGTTCAAGAAGAAGACACAAAGATGTTATGTAATCGATTTTGGACTAGTCAATTACTCAGTTGCAGTCATAGCCATAGAATATCAATTGTGTGAAAATGAAATGGACGATCAATTTGAAAGATAACACGAAAGAGAAAGACAATATTGGTAGGAGAGGAAATTGATCCATTTGGGATGGAGGTAAAAATATTCAAGGATTGCATTGCATCCAGGGACACCTACATAGATGGTGGTGGGCTGGAGCTTTCAGCCGGGCGATTTTGAGTCATAATTAAGTCAGCATCAATTAAGTTGGCTTCATCGTCAGCTTTTGGTGGAGCTTCTCCTCCACAACTTGAATCTTGTAGGACAACCTTATAATGGCCAGCCTCAATGTCTGCCAACCATAGCTTGTGCGTGGCAAGAGTCATCTTCTGAAGCTCGGTTGAAAGCATAAGATCAGTCATTTGACTCTGTTCAGTTCTTTGTACCATCAACTTGATTCCACCTTTGAATTCCCTTTTCTTGAGAGCAATATGAGGGCTTGAGGTCTTTGGATGACAATCCAAGTGCGATAAGGGTGGTTGAAGATATTGGGCTGGAGTGAGATAAGACATTTAGGTCACTCCGAGTTCCAATGGATCGAAATTGAATTACGCACCAACTTGAGTGTTTAAAGCAGCAATTAGTCGGCCTTTGATCTCATCACTGGGCTGGACTTTCTTCGCTTTTGTTGGTCGGGCTTTTGGGTCGGATTGGGTTACTTGCCGCACAAACTTTTCGAGAAGATGCCTGGTTCCATTGCTGACCGCTAACCAATCATCGCATGACGAAGTTTCCATGCTCCACTGGGCATTCCGATTTTTAGTGTCGGGTGACCAAGAAGACGCCATGAGTGAGTAGTCTATTCCGTAGCGGATCTTAAGAGTCTGAAGCTACTGTTGCGATGAGACAGTGTGAGTGTTATGGGGTCAGCAGCAACACATGAGTTACAACAAGGAAACAAGCCTGACCTCATCATCAATACGTTCGACCTCCATAATCCCCTTGTTTTGCCGAGCTGTAGCTAGGTGAGGTCCAAACTTGTCTTGCCCGAGATCCCTTGCGACCTTGTCAGTATTAACCAGCCGTTTATATATTGGGGTATATTGCTCGATCTCATCGGGGGTGAGGGGTTCGGTTTTTGATTCAGCTGGTGGTAGCGCCCACCCACACGCCAAGTAACCAAGAGGAAAGAAAAGTTGATCGTTGAATATGTCCTTTTCCTCGGGCTGGTACGAGCTCCATTTTTGGCCTAGGTAAGTGTTTCGCTCTTTGAAGCCGTTGGACTCATTCCTAGCCGGCACTGTGGGGTGGTGAGATCACGTCAGATGGCCCTATAATCAATTGTCAATAATCGTTCTTGAAGACGTACTGTCAGCTATGCTACTTTCTATTCCGTACTTCAGATAACATTGGTAGAATGTACGCTTTGTCCGCATGCTGACTTCGTGTCTATGAAGAAAAGGAAAGAGTCAAATGTTTGGTTTCAGTGGTGTGCAATGTGAAGATGGGCTCGTACTGACAAGAACTCATTGATGGTTTGTTCGCTACATTTTGCAACCAAGGCCAGCAGTTTTTTGGCACGGAAATAGATATACTGAAGATTCTTCAGTTCTTTTTGAACGTCCTGTGGAATTCGATTTCGTGTCTTCCGAGCTCCGGCATGAAGAAGTGAATCAATTGTACTTAAATCCAACTCGCTCTCTTGATAGTTGTGAAGTGTAAGCTGAAACTTGGATTTCTTCGATTGGGTGGTGGGTTGGGGGGTTGGTTTTGATGCCTTGGGGACGTTGGATGTATTGGCTTGGGGTAACTCAATGTCATCCTCCCAATCTTCATCGTTGGCTTGTTGGAGTTGCTCGACATCGTCCGGGTCAAGGACAAATGATGAATCATCATCCGAGGTGGCATCATCACCATTAAGGGACTCGCGTTGAGCTGGATGTTTGATGGTCTTTGTCTTGGATGACTTTGAGGTGGTGACGTTTTTGGCTTTTGCTCGTGGTTCACTCCGGGTCCGGCGTTTTGAGTTTGGTGGTTGCTCAGGTGAGGATGGCCGTTTTCGAGTTGGGCAAGGCATGATTTGAGGGGGAGGTATTTGGTTGGATAATGTAGGGTTGGTGGTGGTTGGTTTACGTTAGTTTGATGATGAGTGGTGGTGTTGAGGTTTGTGAAAGCTGTGTGAGTGACACCATGTGTCATGTATGTGTTGTCTGAGTCGGACTTGTGATGTGATGTGATGTTGTGTGCACTTGTACTTTGGGACCGGGAATGTATTGATTGTGAGGGAGGCTTGTGATTGTGAGATAAACCCTCTGAGAGTTGTGAGTGTATGGCTGTGAGTAGTGTGAAGTTGTGATTGTGAGCGTTGTGAACTTGAAGCTGCAATGAATGTTATCCCTGATTTGAGTTGGGATATATGCCAATGGCCACCCTAATGTTGTTGAATGTAAAATTTATATACATCATTGTATGCATTGAGTGGCTCTAAATACATCAGTTCCACGATTTTGGTGATGTTGTGATGTTGTTAAGGACCTTTGAAGTTGTGGTGGAGGTTACTCCAGATGCATGTCATGCATCTGAGTTACATCTGCACCAAAATTATGGAGCCGCTCGGATGATACAGGGTCAGGTATCTTCGGGGCGGCTCCGGACTTTTAGTGTACACGAGGTGCAAACATTCAGCAACCTAACAAGGACACAAGCAAAGACAAAACCAACCTTGTGGAACAACCAGAATCCCCTCAAAGTGAGCTTGACTACTCGAGGTATGATGTTGCCGAGCTTCGTCAGATGGTGCTTGAAGTGGGAATCGACTCGGCTGGGATGAACAAGGAGGAGCTGGTCACGACCTGCCGCATTTACACAGATCTGAGTAAGTTACACAAGATTTCTCTCTTATGAAGCAGTCAGAGAATCACTAGCCCGGGCTGAATCACCTTTTTTTGGGCATCTGTGCATCATCATCACAGTTATACCACCACCCCTTCCGCCTGTACATCAAGACCAGCTTGGAAAAACGGCATCAACATCAAGAGTACAATCTACCTTCCAAATCCAACCTCATGAATCCAGCCAAGGTAAGTTGGTTCCGTTGGTATGCTTGCTGATGGAGAAGCAAGCATCTGATACTACTATGAGTCATCCTCCAGCCGGTCCTAGCCAGTCAAGTAGAGCACATCCACCCGCAGTCAAAATGGAGTCCTCAACTGTGGTGACTACCAATCTTGACATCAGTGGCACACCAAATCCTGAGCCAAATCAATCAATGTCACCACCATCTTCAAACCTCAAGAAAGGAAAGGGTTGAGCACGTGTACAAACTGGCGACGGATCCGAACAAGACAACACTTCAGGAGAAATTAATCTTTTGGAAGAGTTGGGTAAGACCAATAAACCCAAGCGTCGCAAAAAACCGAGTGCGGATGCCATACAAGAGGAAATCAGTCAGTCTGGTGTGGCAAAGACAAACCAGGGTGAGCGTCTATACAATCTAATTTGTGTAGAGTGGGACACACAACTCACTTCATTTTTTCTCAATATGATTACGACGAGTGTTCCTCCAGAAGGTCCCAGCAAATCAAACACCAAAGCTACACCAGTAATCAAAATCAACCCTTCACCTGAGGCCGATACAACTCGTGACAACAATCGATTCTTGAACTCTGAACCAAATATGTCTCTGTCGCCACCATCTTCAAATCATAGGAAAGGACAGAGAAGAACTTGTGTGTGAATTGATGATGGATACCAACATGAAGAGTCTTCTAAAGATATCAATGATTCAGAAGATTTCAATAAGACAGATCAATCCAAGAGGCGTGAAGTACCAAATCCGGATGTCATGCAAGAAGATATTGGGCAGCCTGATGTAGAAAACATAAACCCAGGTGAGCTCCTATCAAATCTGAGTCTCTTCGAGTCAGACTTAAACCATGAACTGACAACTTATTTAATTAATGATGCAAGAAACAGTTCATGGTGAAAATAAGACTTACACCGAACTTAAAAATTTGTGGCTTGTCTCAAGCCACAAGGTTGATATACTTACAAATAAAGTGGACGTACTCACAAATGAATATAAAACCTTGTCTCGATTGGTGAAACAACTGGTAAATGAGTCTAGCGAGAAAGGTACTAAAAAAAAGACCCAAGGCGGCCGCACATCAGTGAGTATTGACAGTCCACCTTATTGGTTTCCTCCATCTGGCTTCATTTTGATGCATTAATCTGAACTTTTTGTGAAGTCCTATATCAGATTTCATATTGACGTCATGCTAGGTAGAAAATCAGATGATACTCCGCTTCCACCACCAGCTGACTTGCAAGAGAAGGAAAACTGGATGGTTGAAAAGGATCTCAACAATGTGGAGATCGACCTGGACAACTTCCCTGGGCCTGATAATCAAAGCTCAGTAGATCCGCACTTTCCATACGAAGATGGCCCCGGGCATCCTGATTCAACTCCTCAACAGCTTGCTGTGATGTGGAAGTTGATGAACGCGGTCGGCATGCAAACCTTTCGCCCTGATTTTTCAGAGGCAGCACGATCACCAGAAAATAAATGGTTGTGGGATGTTTCTGAGAAAATATTTATCAAGCTGGTGGAATGTGGTGAGTACCCGGGGGTAAGTTTGGATAGCACTAATAGGGATTTCATCAAAGAGTGCTTTTCTGCCCATTTTCAAACATTAAAGAAGAGGCAAGTTTGCAACAATTTTCATAAACTTGACACGAATTTATTAACTGACACAATCTGTTATTTCGTTAGATTTCGTACTGAGAATTGGGAAGAAGAGCGTAAGAAAGCGGCAGCTGATGCAAACAGACGCACAACAAGGTTGGGTTGTGTGAGTTTGTCTTTCTCAAATATATATCTCAAATTCTGATATGGATGTGCGTTTTACCAAACAGCTCAAAAGGGCCCAACAGCAAACAGTGATGAGTCACGAGAGATTATGGCCTTTGATACCTCTAATTGAATCTACCTGTAGCGACGATGAAACAGATACTGAAAGCCCGGCAGCGGGCAAAGGCCCAAATATTGTACGAGCCCTCGAATGGCGTAGCAAAGAGCTATCTAACGTCTGGGAGCGTCTAGACAAATCACAAGTACAGCTCAAACACAGTCTCACTCCAAGCACCTCCGGCTCTCCTAACCGAGGACGACCCTCTTGCCAACGTGTCCGTCAGACAAATGCACCAGTAAGTAAGATCTCGGCTCCAAGCAAGTTACCGAGTGACTGCTATGCACCGGATTTTTTAAACGGACTTACCGCGATGGAAAAAGCACCACTCCAAGTGTCATCGGCGCTGGTGTTGCCTGGAATTGTTTGGGCTTTGGTTGAACTCGGCTTTTAAACTTTCAACATATCCTCTGAATGTACTCTTGGGTGATTAAAGAGTAGGAACACTATAACTCAGGATCAAATGGAACTTTTTTTATCGTTATTTTTTATTGTTTCAAATCAGATGAAGTTTGGTCTATTGGTCTTGCCAGTATCAACCTTTATCATTGTAATTCTGCGCTTTATAATGATTTTATCTCTCATTCAAAACTAGTGCCACAGTTGGTATGTCCAACTTCTTGTGAATAAGGCCCGCTCAATACATAATCCATGTACAGTGAACTACGATTTCCTCCATCTTGATCAGGTAATCTCTGGTTGGTCCCCAAGCACGAAGGTAAACTTGCGCTTCAGGAGTGTTGACCCGTGTGTAAGGATCAAACTCCTTGAGTGGTTCTGGAAGCACGGGAAAACACTGAACCTGTAGCCACGTTTGAGAGCGATTTTGAGAAGCAATAGGCACGGGATATC
>NW_006768919.1:12325-15530 GCF_000204055.1 Melampsora larici-populina 98AG31
CGTTGTCATCGAGCAAACAAAAGGCCTCAGGTGTCATCCATAGACGCGCATTACCTTCCTGTACATTCAATCGACTCACAAGCATATCCAATACTTTGTGCTTGATAGCCATGGTATTTGAATTGGAATCCTTCCTCTGCCGAGATGCCTCTGGCTTGTCATACATTGACTTTAGCCTGGTGACATATTGCCTTAAAGGTTTGGGAAAATTGTGGTCTTGCAAAAGTGCTGCCAAGTTTCCAGCTGAGCAGTACCTTTTCAGGAAGGTAATTTCGAGTTCGCCTAGTCGTAAAAGAAAGGATATCTCACTATCAACTTATCTATCGATTTAAAATGATCATGATAGAAGGATTCTGACCTATATGGTTGTTGTGACATCCCTTCAGTATCCTACCCATCAGCCTTTCAAAGAAGAATGACCACCATGATCTCACGGGCCCGAATCGCTTCAGAAGGTCTCCCAAATGAATTGACATATGGTGGTTTGGAGCAAGATGGGAGTGCTGAAACAATTGTAGCAAACTTTCTAAGTATTTTTTAACATGGAATTCATATTTATGAATTTGATCAAAAGATATGTCTTGCTTGAGAGCAAGATTGACCAGCGAAACCAAATGAAGGAAATTATGCAGAAGAGATGTCTTCACTGGATCCCGACCAAACCATAGCGGAATCAGGATTAGAGGTAATTGGAGTGTAAATAAGTTTCTCCATTCATCAGCTTTAAGCTTTCCAAAAGATGCTTTACCCAGCACTGGTATTGTACGCTTGATCCAACTCGGAGTGTTAATGAGAGGCAACCTAGAGTTTATGTAATCCAACATCTTGCTATCAAATACGATTTCATCAAGAGGTGGTGCATTCCATTTCCCATTCCATCCAGAATGACCAAGCGGGTCAAAATCTTCATCACTGCTATTTGTATCGTCTCCAAATGACAAATTCTCAAAAATTTCTTCATCTTCTTTGTTGTCCTCTTCACAACTGGGCGATGATGCTTTGAAATCTTGGGGTGGCAGGGGCTCTGAATGTTCAAGGACCAGTTCACGAAGTTCAGCTTTAGAGATCGGAGGTAATTGATCTTCTTCGTTTTGCTTGTCTTCCATTGCCCAAAATCTATGTAGATGCCATGAAAGTAGGCCTAAGAGCAGGTTATGCATCGAGTCTACAACATGGTAATCTACGATATTCCAATATTCAAGTTCCACCAGTACTGAATAACGGATACCGTGCGTCTTGATTATATTCTTTTGCTCTTCAACACTGTTTGCATCACGCGCTTGACATGCACAAATCTTATTCTGTTCCGCTGTACGTCGTGGCCATTTTGTTTGATCCAGTATGTTGATATCCTTTTTTTTGAGGTGACAAATTGAACAGAAATGAGTAGCAGTTGCACTTGGAAAACCAAGTGATCTTCTGATAGCGGGAATGTCAGCTATGAATGGTAATAATGCTGCTTTGATCAGACGTCTTTCGCCATACTGGTATGTCCGAGATAAGAGTAAGCCTGGCCTCCATAATGCTTGAAGTTCAGTGACAACTGGAAGCAATATCCAATTCATTTGCTCTAATGAGGGTTCACATGGGCCCGGAGCTATACCAACTATAAAAACATTTTCGGGTTGATGACGAATATCAAGGGGAAGTGTAAGACAGACTAACACAACAAAGGTAATGGAGACATGTTTTCCACTGGTTTTATTCCCATATGGGTTTATTGCATCTACAAACATTGCAAAAGTTAGGTTGCCACTTCTAGCAGTGTACTGACTCCCATCAGGACCACGAAAATTTTTCCATACTGGCGATTGATAGATGTCGCTCATTTTACGTTTTTCATTGAAGGGCTTTCGAGATTCTTCAAGACATTCATCAAGCCGTTCTTCAATACCAGGACGAGATAGCAATCGGGCAATCCAATCTGAAAGTTTTTGAAACACAAATCTCCTGACTGGTCTCTCTTTACCACGTTTGAAATTCAACAATGGATGGCCACATGTTTGTTCAGAAAACTCTGATGTATCGGGCTCATATGGAATTTCAGAAGAATGAATGTTGTTGTCCGTGTTGTTAGGTGGTTCAGGGGGTCCTCCAGGTATTTGAGAAAAACAATGTGTACATTTTTTGGGTGTACGATCAAGTGGGTATAGAGCAAAACATTGTTGACAGCAATTCATCTTCACAAGGTCAGGTTCAACATTCAGCCATTTGATTGCAGTAGTGATTGTTTTAGGGATCCGGTTCAAGATTGATGCATCCGATGTTTTGAGCAGGGCTAGAGGTTGAAATATGTTGATTGCACCGGTCAAACACAGCTCAAGCCGTCTTCATTGACAGATTCCCGAAAATACTCAGTATTGCCGCAACAAGGACCGCGTGAAGTAGGATCGAATTCATTTTTTCCAGTGTGAAAGCATAAAATCAATCTACATTGAGGGATCAACCGTCACAGGTTAATCTTGCGATTGGACATGCACTCGACCATTGGCAAAGTGATAAAAGTAACGTACCCCAGTTGTATATCTGGACACCAGCTGTCTTTGCTGAAGTAGCAGCGGTACAGATCTTTGGCAAGGAAGAAGCCTCATCAGAATCTTGATCTGAAAGTGGTCCTTTGGATCGTGCGTGAGTAGTCTGGACTGGCGTGCTTTCTTGTATTCCGGATTTGGACGCTTCATTCTCGGACCACAATAAACCTGCCTCACTAGCTTGAGACCTGCCTGTTAATATTTGTGTGTGTCGATGTAACGGACTATAACCTTGGAACGATGAAGGGTTGATTGAATTCAAGCCCAAGTGTGATAAAGTTCCAACAAGGGTATTGAGAGCAGCCGTGTTGTTTGGATCATTTTGATTCACAGTTTGAGTTCTTTGAGAACCGCTCAAAGTAGCCTGTCTTACTCTGTCGGCAAGTTGATGAGTAGCAAGTGTCTCAGGTAAGACCTCTACTCCAGCTCGAGTAACTCCGTGAGCATCCACATATTGACCAAGATAACAGTCATGTGTACGACAGATGCATGGTACTCGGTGGGCATTATGTTTGTTCTTCAACTTTGTAGCAGGTGGCATGATTATGTAAAACACACCGGTAGGAAGACGATGAAGTGGAAAGTGCGATGTGAAGGTTGACTATGTTAATCTGAAGGGACTTTGAGAAAGAGATCTTTGGTAGATGAGATCAAGATACTCTCAAGATGGTTGC
>NW_006768919.1:15895-17275 GCF_000204055.1 Melampsora larici-populina 98AG31
GTACAGGCATATGGTCAAGGTCCACATGTACCCGTGGGTGACGCTGGAAATCAGAATCACACTGACGTGAATCTGATTCACATGAGTGTGAAACCCATTCACATAAGTGTGATTCAGACACAAAGATCGTGTCACACATCCAAATCACACATATGTGATTGACGGTAACATTCACACACCCTGTTTGCCAGTATTAGTAACAGAATCACATACGTGTGGTTGAGATTCACATCTATGTGAATCCCATCCAATGTTATTCACATAGATGTGAATTGACTCCGACACCTCAAGACACATCACAGATCTCCATCACACATATGTGATGGAGGGTAATTCAAAATCACACAATCCCAGATATAACTGCCAGATGAGAATACCAAACAGAATCACAGTAGTGTGATTGGGATTCACATCCACGTGAATCCCACCCAATGTCATTCACATGGAGGTGATTCCCCATCACACATATGTGAATCTGACCCGTAAAGACTGAACACCATCTGTGAATATAGGTAGATACACGCTATTCATTCCCTCCCTATGTGAATCCCATATGTGACAACCAACACTTATGAAATCACCTATATGTGAATGAAAATCACATATATGTAAATGAAAATCACCTTTATGTGAATGAAAATCACCTTTATGTGAAATCAAATCACCTATACGTGAATGGAAACCACCTATATGTGAATGAAAATCACCTATACGTGAATCACATCACATATATGTGAATCACATCACATACTACATATCACCCGGTCACCTATAGGTGAATGCCAATCACCTATATGTGAATACACATTTAGGTGAATACAGATGAAAATCATGTGAAGTGTAAGATCCACTGGCATAGAACATGATTAATGACAAAATACCAAGAGATTGATGATATCAAAACAAATAACACAAACAAAACCACTAATACCCAATAGTAATCATATATACCATCCATCCCACTTTCACCCCAAACATCATCCTCCTCAGTTGTTTCATCCATGATGTACAGCTGATCCACCTGCTGATGAAGCTCTTCCACGTCATCCTCCCCATTCAGAATATCCTGCTCCAAAATTTCCAGTTCATCCACAGCAGTTAATTCTAGACTTTCAGCATTTACAATACGCTCCCAGGTTGACTTACCCCTAGCAACCAACCCTTCCCAGCGCTGGATCAAAGATTCAACTTCCTCAGCTGACATCCTCGTATAACCATAGGACCTCTGTAGTAATTCCACAATATTTGAATTCCAATTCATCCATGTTCTGCAGTGTTTTTGACAAAGATTGTCGTGCAGGGATCCCAATACTTCCACATTTACATCCCAAACATCCTTTGCAATACGCAGACCGGGCTGCACTAAATCAATTAGATCTC
>NW_006768919.1:17749-38346 GCF_000204055.1 Melampsora larici-populina 98AG31
CAATTCTTCGGAGTTCTTCACTACAAGACCTGTTGTGTAAAAATGCCTGGATACCTTCAATTGTGCCTGGATCTACAGCCCACTTCTCTGTAGGATGAGCCAGCGCGCCAACATTCCAGAAAATATCCTCAAAAGGTAGCCTTTTTGCTTCATCCAGTGATGGACATACCATACGGCTGACCGGCCGAATGCTGTTGAATTGGGACACTTGATCTTCATACGAAGTCCACTTTTTCTTAAAGATTAACTGTTTCTTGTTCATTAGAATCTTGAGGCCATTTTGTGCCTTTGTACCTAAGGTAAAAGAATAACTAACATCATTTTACGCTTCAGAGTATTACAAAAAAAAAACTTGCCTTGACCCTCCTTGTCCCACTTTTTCTGCGCTTCAGCTATACCCACCTTGGCTTCATATAGCCTCATCTTAGCCAGACGTACCCGTATGAGTGCTTCGGCTTTGGGACCTTTTAATTTTCAAGATGTTAGTGAAGATACATTACTTTTTCTGCGCTTCAGATCACCCACCTGTGGCCTCTCGCAGTCGAGTGAATTCAGGGCTTCCCAACTCTTCTCTCACTTCCTCCACCACCATCTCAAGTTCCACAATTGATGCCGGCAATGTGAGGAAGAGTGCCATCTCTTCCTCACTTCGAGTTCCCCTCCGCTTCCTTCGCAGACGAGAGAGCTCATTCCTGATAAATTCATCCATGTCAAATCCGCCGGAAGTCAGCCCAAGCCATTCACGATATTGTCAAAACAACTCCACTCACTGCGCATCCTTCACCTGCTCTTCCAAGTCGAGAAGCTCAATCAAACGTTGCTCCAGCTTCTCTTGTGCACCACTTTCATCCATTGCAGCCAGCTGAGTGGCCTTCTGCCGTTCCCACTGCCTGGAAAAATAACCATACGTGAAATTAGGATCTTGAGACTGAAGCCTTTGGAGCGTATCCAAAGCTGCCTTGATTTTTCCTTCTGCCGTATTTAGTTGCACCTCCGTTGAACGTGCTGTTAACAAATCATCTTTCAGTTCCTACAAACATCTTTGTGTTCAGAAAAATTTTAGATACCTGCGTTGTTGCATCTGGTTTCATTTCCATGACTAGACTTCAAGTCTATCGCATCCACCCTGTGTTGTTTGGTAGCACATCGATTTGGTGCTATCAGTGGATCATTATCAGACCAGATCCTCTCATTTCCTTCCCCGTCGGTCAATCCATGGCCCTTATTCAGTCGGGGATTATATTTCAACTGACAAGTCCATCTATGTGCATAAGCATGGAAAGCACTAGTTGCAAATTTGAGATCACCACGCTGGTATTGCACCTCAAAATACCCGTTCTGTAAAATCAAGGACTTCCTCAGTTATTGCACAGTTCAATACAAATATACAAATAGCAGCAGAACTCCACCTTCTGAACACTTTTTTCTAGTGTACAACCAATGTCGTAAAAAACCGTATGGCTTTTTTTCGGCTTCCCTGCCTCCGCTGTATCCTGAAATAACTGATCAAGCAATGCCAGTACAAAATACTGACTAATTCCATCAAATATCACCACCATTAATCAAACTGAATCATTCACACACGCTTCACATCTTGTTAGATTAAGAGGACAACTCACCGCTCTCCACTCTGGACCACATTGACAAAATTCAAGACGTGATCATGACGACAAGCCAATCCAATCAGGCCAGTTTCATCACACCCCTTCCAAGTAGATTTTCCCCGGATGTCTGAAGCAGCGGTGTGTGATGCCGCACAAGAGTCCTAAGTTAAGGGAAGAAAATATTATCAGACATCTTATTAACTGAACTCAGCAAAAAAGTTGGCCTTCACCACATGTGAATGCAATTCACACCGTGTCACACAAGGTGAATTGAATTCACCTTGTGTGAATGTCTTTCACCTTGTGTGAATGTCTTTCACACAGTGTGAATCTCCTGATCCATCGTACATCCGCAGAATTTGATTTCTATTTGTCGACGCTCTGAAAAAGAAATTTTTTAACATTCCCTTCCTAATTATTGTAATTAAATATGGTAGGTAACTCACCCAAGATGTCCACAATGTCAACCTTACGCGTCCTTATGTCACCTGCGCCACAACAACATGGTTCGTTGTGATCTTGATTCCAGGTCAAAGGATTTCCCCACTGTGACGTCGTGTGTGCAAGTTTCATGTAGGATATAAACATCTGAGGTATAACCTTCTTCCAGTTCTTATTTTCCATGATTCTTTTGCTTTTGTAATCTGAACCGGGGACATAGGTAGAATTATTGTGGATTAAATCCGGTACCTCTTCAGGTTCCAGAGGTGCCGGAAGACAATTGTCGATGTAGTTGTCCTGAAGCTGAGCGTGGTCATCGTGGTAATCCTCGTGGGTAATTACTTCTCCAAGAGGTCCTTCTACTTGCATCGGATTGCCATGGCCTGCTTCAACCAGTGCTTGTTCAATCTCTTTGATGTGGTTATTGACGTATTGAGCATCACTAGCTTCAACTTGCCCAGCAACTATTGCTGATCCTTGAGGCTCTGGCTGAGTACGCCTCTTCTTCTTTGATCCACCCCCCAGTGGGCATTCAATCTTCTTGCCTTTGCCCATAGCTGCTTTTGTCCGATAATAATTTTGATGAAATTGCTTCAAGTGTTTGAAGTAAGTAGGAGTTGTTGAAAATGATTGATGAGATTCCACAAAAAAAGGTACGATGAAGGTAGTAGGAGGCCTCAACCAATAACGACGAGATTCCAAAAAAAAATGTAAAGGGAACAACATTATGATTTGATTTTACCCCATCTTTATACTTATAATATACCCCAATCGGGCAGTGGTCTATCCCCCTGTCTACGAAAAATTCAAGTTGAAGTGTCCCAATATGGAACATCCCATCTCTGTGGTATGAGCCAAGCCACAGAGATGGGATGTTCCATATCATTAATTCATCTTCATACCTATTTGGTGTGAATGGTGCGTGATGGATACAGATTACATTGCTTTTTTGCACCCTGAATATTGTATACAATACAAATACAGTCAGGAACTTTGAATTGGTGTCCCACCTACCTGTCATTCCTCGGTACTTAGGCTGTGACACCTCCCGCCTTTTGAACTAACGCTCTTTCACATCAATCACGCATCTTCATCTCTTTATTATTTGACACAGACACACATCACCACGAAGTCATCAACTTGAAAGCTTTGGTTAAACAGAATACCCAACAACTACAAAATCAATCAACCTTATTCGGCCATCCACTGATTCTCATCTACTGCTCACCTCATAATGTGTAACACCAGATCGAAAGCTGTTACAACCTCCTCTGTAGCCCATCTGACCGACACATCGCCCAAGAAGTCCACCCGTTCCAAACACAGAGTGTCCATGGAGTCGACCAATACCATTTCCGTTCGTAATCGTAAACGGGTTAACATCAATCGTCGTCCTGCCTCTCGACCGGTCTCCTCAACAAACAAAAACTTTGAGGAAGAGGATGATGAAGAAGATTCGGAATCTGAGGAAGATGAAGGTGAAGATTTAGATGAAGAAGATGAAGAAGAGGAAGATGATGAGAGCAATTCAGAGGAGATATTCAATCGGCTGGCCACTTGCATCAATACCACTCGACAAGGAGGTCCACTCAACCAAAACAACGACCCTTCTCCCTCTGAAGACGATGTTGATGAGACTAATTTACCTAGCATCAAAGAATACAAGAATGAACTTGATCATTGGCCACCTGCTCGAATTGCAGTGGTAGCTTGTGCTCAGAAGAAAAAAGGAACAGCCATTCCACCACTTATTCTGACTGAAGCCAAAGCGATTCGCAAGATTTACAAACATCAGAAAGCGATGTTGAGTATTATGGGAAATATTAGTAAGTTTACGCTTGATAAAGCTCTGTAAGTTATAAAGATCTTCAGTTTTCTACTGCCTTCATCAATATAAGTCACTAACATCGAACTTGTTCACAGAGGTGAGCTTGGAGGCCGCCGAAAACCAGGATGCTATCAAATTTGGTTAAAGTATAGCTTAGAAAGACAAAAACATAGGAGTAACTTTTTCTTCATATTATTATTTCCAAAAATATATAGATGTTTCCGTACTTACTATCACTTCTCCTTTCATAACAGTGCCACTGAAAGGAGGTCAGAAAGGTATATTGGCAAGCCGCAATCGAAAGCTTGGAAAGATCTGGAAAGCTTTACCGGATGAGCACCAAGAGGTTTTTCATCCTTCGGTTTTTTACACTCTATCCGGCCTGAGTCCACCTTCCAGTGATTCCGATCTTGATGAAGATGATGATGATACCGAATCAAATAAACCAATACATCGAATAGATCTTGAGCCGGCGCACCGTGAGGAATTGCAAGCTCTGTATGATCAATTAGTTTGTAAGCACAAGGTCGCTAAAGAGTATGCCAAAGTGGCCGCCGGAATTGGACAAGGTCCAAGCCTCCCAGATTACAATAGACAATCTCTGAAGTCTATCGAACGAATTCACACTCAGGTAATGTAGTTTGCTGTTGGTTATACTTTTATCTATGGTTCATTTAGATTGACAATTGCATTTTGTATTTAGATTGAAAACGAAGCATACAACATGGACTTTTCGTATTATCTCCTCGCTTGCAGCACTCATGCATCTACTGAGGCTTCCTCAGCTTTACCCGGTTGGTGTAGGGAGTTTACGTCGCATGAGGAGATGGCGTTATATGTGAATACCAAGAGTAACTTTGCCAGAGTGTTTGCAGCCCGTGCTCAAGGGCTGTCTGTGGCTGAAGTAGTAGCCCAAACTATTGGAGCCAATGTGATGACAAATACCAAAAACGCACGAAAAACCGATCCTGGGGATGTTGTCAAGGCTGATTTGGCCGCATTATTGCGATCCCAATTTTGTAAGAATGTTTTCATTTTTGGATATCATGATTGCAGTGTGATTGAAGCGATGACGATTTCTTTCTTATACCGTAGCTGCTTTGATTGGAAAAGAACAAGGATTTCCTCGTGCTGCTGACCCAGTATCTATACTACGCGATGACTATAATCTCAAGATTATACAAATCCCGGGTTCAAAACTTCCTAGCTCAGTCTTGAAGCTAGGATTCAATAAAATGAATAGTCGACGAAGTATTTGGCTTGAAGATTTAATGGCTAACAAGTTTAAGATGGAAAAGATCAACACGACACCTGAAGAAGACATCCAAGCTGATGAGCCTGGCGGTGAAGGAGAAGATCAAGTTACAATGACCCAGGATAATCATGAAAATGCGGATGTGATGGGGGATAATTTTGAAGATGATATGGAGGATCTAGAAGAGGAAGAAGAGGAAGAGTGGAATGGTTTTGGAGATGAGGATGATTCTGAATAAATATTAGTAATTTGAATTTTCACAAATCTTAAAATTATGGAATGTTCGATATTTTGAATCCCATTCACCTATGTGTTATTCATATAATAGCGCAGAACTACATCTATGTGAGAAAGTGTGATTTCCATTCACCTATGTGTGATTCTGAACATAGCCCCAAACTATGCCTATGAGACACTGCTTCCCACAAATGCGATGCTGTTTGAACCCCCAACATGTCTTATATTTTGGATATAACTCTAACATGCCATTCACCTATGTGTGAACGAGTGTGAATGTGATTCACCTTGTGTGAATTGAGTTCACACAAGGTGAATTACATTCACACAAGGTGAATCACATTCACACAAGGTGAATTACATTCAACAAAGTTCATTGGTGTAAATACCGCAGGACTATATGTTTGTAACGCAGTGTCACTCATATGTGAAACTGTTGAAGGTCAGGTGAATTGAATTTAATTATTATATTCAATCCACCTATACATGAATTTCATTCCACCTATACGTGGATTGAATATCTCATCCACCTATACGTGAATTTCATTCAACCTATACATGGATTGAATATCTTATGGTTTTCAAAGACAACTTGGTTATAGTTGTCTTTAAAAACCATAGTGTGTGCGTGATTCTCATCTGGCTGCTGCTTTTGATTTGATGCGGGTACTCAAAAAGTGAAATCATTTATACTTGAATGTTTCTACCTGTGATGATTAATGATTCCACGTAGATGAGGGATGAATAAAGGTATCCAGTATAATGGAATACATTGCTTGACAGATGATTTAACCAGATATATATCTGATATCTCTTTCGTGATGATATGTAATTCTGCTTTAGACTTTTAACCAGATTTACATATCATCTATTTCGTGCAGTCCTTTTGAGATCTCTGCTGTGTTTTAAATACAACTGTTGCTCAAACAGTGGAATTGATCATAGTTGATGCATTTTTACATAAAGCATCTACCTGTTAAAACTCAACTAGTTCATATCCACTAGTTTATAAATTAATAGGTAGCTTATATCTTATCAGGTTAAAAGACATTTAGATAGATTGGCTCTGTTGCTTTTCAATTCAGGTACATGATACAATTAAGAATCAAACTTTTACAAAGCAATACATGAATAAAGGAATACGTAACATATATCATCAGGGTAAGGGGATTGAATCTCTTTCATGCTTTTATGTGGCCGTAACTCGAGCTATTGAGTAAAATAACCAAATCCATTTTACTCAAATCTTCTACCTGTGATTAAGCTTCACAGGTAGATGAGTTAAGTAAAATAACTTATAAAGTATTCAACTGCTTGATGTGAATTAAATATATATATATTATATATCTCATCAGGAATTGTATATCATCCATTTTACTCAAATCTTCTACCTGTGATTAAGCTTCACAGGTAGATGAGTTAAGTAAAATAACTTATAAAGTATTCAACTGCTTAATGTGAATTAAATATATATATCTTATATATCTCATCAGGAATTGTATATCTAAAAGAGATTTAGATATACAATTCCACAAATGAATAACTCATAAAGTATTCAACTTCTTAATGTGAATTAAATATATACTAGCATCTTAGCGGCGGGCGCCGCTGTTGTCAAAACAAACTTGGCATATTTAGTTGATAGCCAACAGCAGAATGGCTTAATCACTTGGCATAATGAGATGCTCAATCATTATAGAATGCATGTAAGAACCAGTTAAACTCGCCAGCACCCGTTCCACAAGAGCCAAAAGACAGCTCAGGTGATGTGTAATTTCCCAGCCAATTATGAGCCACATATCAATCTACCTTAGCACATGAATCTTTCCTTTGAGTGCCATCAGGCAACATGGTCATTAGATTAACAAGCTGTGTGGACAACATTGCAAAGTAATCCCAATGGTCCACAGATCATGGCAAACCAGAACAGCCTGAACAGTGGGTATGAAAATGTTCCATAAGAGAATGCATCTGTGCTGTATTGCATTATTGTTATTGGTGTAATACTAAACAAAAATTTGGAAATACAAAGAAAAAATGCTGAAACACACTTTATGACATTGATAATTGCCTTTTGTTTCTGTATGAATGCAGCTCAACTGACCAAATGATTCATATCTACATAAACATCAATAGACAAAATTTGGCCTGGTGGGATGCTACCTAAATGTCTTGAATTTTGGATAACAAGATTTTGTTGCCTATCTCTGCTGAATGGTAAGTGTCAAAGGCCTTCCAATGATCATCAATGATTTTTCACATCAAGTCTGGACTTGTGGTTCAACCCTGGGTCCTGAAATTCTGTTGAACTTGCCTTTTGGACTGAATGGTTTGCAAGCATCTTTCACAAATTGATTTGTGGATTAAATATAGGCCGTTGCTATTTGCAGCCCACAAGAAAACCATGTAGGCGCTGGCCAAATTATGCCTACATGGGTGTTTCCCACGAAGAAGCGCCTACATTTATGATGTAGGCGCAGGAAACCATCCAAAATGACACCTACATGTTAAAAAACCCATGTAGGCGTCATTTGGTTACGCCTACATTCAAAAAATGAAATGTAGGCGCTATTTTCGAGCGCCTACATGGGAAATCCAATGTAGGCGCTCAAAATGTATGCCTACATTTTTAAAAATGAGCGCATACATTCAATTTTCAGCTCAAATAAGCGCCTACATGCAGTCCTGCATATGTAGGCGCTACAAATCCGGCAACTACAACTCCAGACTGGTCTGAAGGGTAATGAAGAACAACTTTCAAGTCAAAATGAGAGTATTGGAAGACGGAAAAAGCAGTTTGGACTCAAAATGAGAGTATCGGAAGACGAATAAATCAGTTTGGAGTCGAAATCAGTGTATCGGAAGACGGAAAAGTCACTCCGGAGTCAAAATGAGTGTATCAGAAGACGGAAAAAGTAGTAAATTATTTCAACTCTGAACTCAGTTTCGAGTCAAAATGAGTGTATCAGAAGCGGAAAAAGAAGTAGATTATTCCAACTCTGAACTGCTATTTACGTCTTCTGATACACTCACTTCAGAGTTGAAAAGGGCATATTCATCTTCCAATATGCTTAACTGCTTTTTCCGTCTTCCAAAACACTCATTTCAACTCCAAGCTGCTTTTTCCATCTTCTGATACACTCATTTCAACTCCGAACTGCTTTTTCCGTCTTCCAATACTCTCATTTTAACTTGAAACTTCTTCTTCATTAGCCGTCAGACCAGTCTGGAGTTGTAGGTGTTGGATTTGGAGCGCCTACATATGCAAGACTGCATGTAGGCGCTTATTTGACCTGAAAATTGAATGTAGGCGCTCAAAAATAGCGCCTACATTTCAAATTAGATATGTAGGTGCTTGAAAATTACGCCTACATTCTGAAATTTTGAATGTAGGCGTAACCAAATGACGCCTACATGGGTTGTTTATCATGTAGGCGTCATTTCAGATGGTTTTCAGCACCTACATCATAAATGTAGGCGCTTTTTCGTGGGAAACACCCATGTAGGCGCTGCCAAAACAGCGCCTACAAGGTTTTCTTGTGGGCTGCAAATAGCAATGGCCTAAATATAAGAATCATCCCACTTGGTTGTGTTGATCACAGATCATTGATTGTAGCTGTTTTGGGAATCATTGAGATTCTTGTTGTGCTCAGTGACAGATGTATCAAACCAAGGTAATTGTAACACCATTTCATTTGGGTTCAATCTTTTGATTGAGATTGAGATTTATCAAGCTTTAATTGACTGATTGATCAACAATCCTACTCTCAATAAAACAATTTCACTTCACTTCTAGTTAATGTTTCAGCATCCAATGTTTCCTTGTCCATGTTAACTTAGGAATTTATTTCCTAAGTTAAAAAAACCACTATGAAATCCTCCGAGGGAGAAAAAAGATGAACATAAAGATCCAACAACATGTTTTCAAACTCTAATCGGAACCCTTGGCCCTATATTTAATTTGATATAGATTCAACAAATGTAATCTCACACTCATTTCAAATTCCAATTGCAACAAAGATATTGAACGCAACCCCTGAAGAGAAATCATGTGGGCACAAATCAAATTTGGCTGTGTTAAAAATCTAGAAAGACAAATTGTTAGATGACAATGAGATACACATGTTTTTGGTGATAAGCAAACACTGGTGTTCATGCCTGTCCTCCCTTTAATCTGCACACTCAGTTACATTTTCAAACAAAAGCTAGACATTAGGTCCATTTGAAAGGAGGGTACCTACCAAAGCCAAATCTTTGGGTTTATGAGCTTGAGAAGAAGTGGTATCAATGATTTATCTCAAGTAAGGGGTGTATAATCATAGAATTGATTCCAAGATCTGTTCATTAACTGCTCAAGAATCCGAAGAACAGTATAAGTTTAGTGAGCTTGAGAAGAAGGAATATGTGATGTTTGATCTAAATTCAGATGAATCTACCTTTCTGAGTAATCAAAAGGCTTATTCATTGGGAATCAAAATGGACTTTTTTGATTTGAGTAGGAAGCGTAGAGAAACAGATTCAGTTCTGCTGAGTTTGTGGTTGACAATAAAACCAAAATTTAGAGCATCAATGATAATGATGTATAGAGATTGCCATCAACTTTGCAGCCACCCTCTTCACTCAATTTTGAACTGTTTCCTTGATACACGTTATCAAGAGTGATTTGCCAACAAGGATCTACATCAGAACCCGTCCAGCTGTCACAGACACATAGATAAATCATATTTATTCATGATTTTAATGAAGAAAATGATTGAATAAGGAATTGCAAAGGTTCCCTAAGCTTGCGGCGGTACATAGAATTCCATATCTTGAGAGTTGTGAGAGCAATGGGTGCGGATAGGAAGATTTCACACATCTAGTGACATGCCACACATCACTGTCACAAATGAGATGTGAATTATGATGTGGGGAGGAGGCGCAGAGTTTTTCCTCTCCACTCACCACATCATATCTCCCTATCCACACACGTTGGAGATCCCACAGATCTCATCCTGCTTGAGCTCATAGCATTTTTCTCAAAAACCCACCCACCTCCTGGGTTGAGAAGTCTATGGCTCCTCAGGCTCTGTCCTTGTCCCGACGGTAGAGATACGGGGTTGGATGGCTCCAATCCCTCAGCCATCTCTACCTTAGGGCCGACCCCCAAACCACAACCATGTAGGCTGCTGGCACCTGTTAGTAGGGCGGTATCCTAGGTGAATGGTAGGACAGACCTGTGATGCAAGTCTATCAACTTGCCCTGAAGGTAACTCACCTTGGCATGAAGATGCACCAGTCTCGTAACACACTCAAGAGAATGGACGTACCACCAAACCATTTATATTACCTTCATGATGCAAAATGAAAGTATATCCCCTAAGATCCATGAAAAATTTCTTTTCTTGTGATATGAATATAACAAAGATTGGTTCGACAACTTTGAGAATGACCTAGATTTAATTCCAACTTCAATTTGTCTTGATTAATTGAGTTCATCTTTGGTTGATCTGAGTCGTGTATTCTTTGATTTCTCACTTTTGATTTGTTGAAATTTGAGTGACAACTTCTCTTTCTGGCCACAAACCAAGTGAATCCAGGAAATTGTTGGGTAGGTCATTACTTGATTTGAGTTTTTGATTTTTGAGACACAAGTACTACTTGATGAGCTTTGTGTAGAACGTTACTTAGTGCGCTTTGTATCACTATGGTCTTTGCTTTGCTTTTCAGACTTCAACCTGCTGCCGACTATCCGATCACAAGCTTCATGGGCAGGTAGCTCAGAAAATGAATCAAAACTGGGAGCTGGCATATTGATGGTTGGTGCAGTCAAACTGGAGCTCTGTACAAGTTGAGATAGAGATGACTCAAGCAAAGGTGGTTGGTTCATTGAGATTTACTATTTGATTGTGAGCCATATTATCAGGAAAATTTGACTACGTTGTAGGTTGTTTTGCAACACTTCAAAGCTATCCTGACATCTTTGCATTGCTGAAATAAGGTTTGACTTTGACACAGTTTATATTTGTTTGAGAAATCATACAGTTTGGATGCTACACACCTCATATTCACCATCACAAACTGTAGATACAACATCAGTGTAATCTCAAAACAAAGTTCAAATAAATTCTGTACTTATATGATCTACCTCTAATTCTTGTGACAACTATAAAATATACATAGATTTGAGAAAACAGAAGATGAAAATCTCAATTAGTGATTTCAAGATGTATTATGCCATCATATTTATACTCGACCACCTACATCACAATACGTGTCCCACTTTCTATTCAGCTGTGGTCTCCTTTAAACTCTTAATGGGTGCCCTATAATCCTGTTCTAGGGATTGGAACCAAAACATCGGAGAAGATACAAGAAGTCAGATCTGATGCAAGATTGATAGATGATGTGAAGATGAACCAATCAAGCACTTAAACATTTCGTCAAGGTTTGTTTAACTTAGCTGAGAATTTATCAAATTTGCAACCTTGAACAAGATGGGTTTGAGCTGATAACCCATTCACTGCAATCACATCGCCTTCATATTACCTTCTGGACACCTAAAGCATGACAAATACAATTATTTCAGGGTTTTTCTTTTTCAAATGTTGATTGAGATTTGAATCTATGAAAAAAGGTGTTTCAGTCAAAGGCTTTGGGAGTTCTGAAGAGGCAAGACACACCCTTGTGTTGCATTTTTTGTTCTTCACAGATTTGGAAAAACAGGATACAATCAAAATCTGATTTAAAACACATTGTGGATGGATTGGTGGTGCTCAAGCTGGTCACAGTGTCCAGAAGTTGTGAGACCAAGAGTAGATCATGCCGCTGTGGGATTTCATGTGGCTCTCAAGTCAGCTGAGATCTGAATTGCATACATGCATGAATTTGATTGATAATCGATATCCTGGTTTGATTGATCCTTGATTGAAGATTGATTCAGTTAAACTTCCTAGCTGGCAAGCGTGTGTGAAGCAAGTGAAGAATTGGATTGTGTGCTTGAATGATGCGAGGCCCGAAACTATCCAGAACTGATATTGATTATACCTCTGAGATGTATCACATTGTCTATCACATTGTCTCTGTTTGATCGAGAACCTTCAGATAGTCTTCAAAACGTTGCGATGATGAGCTGCGTTCATTTTGTATAGCACGATCCAGCGTTTTGCGAGCAATAGGTCCTGTAATGAAGGCTGATGAATGGGCACTTGATCAGATATTCAGTTTCTAGGACAGCAGTGAGGGTTATCAAGCTAAGTACTTGCTCGGAACATCCTTCTTTGCTACTCTATTTATCAAACAAGCTAATTCAGTCGGATTGATTGTATTATTGACGTATGCAATCCCATGTTTGGACAACCCAAGCAAATCATTCAGAATCCTACTCGGACACAATCAAAAGTCATCCATCAACAATTGACGACTTTTCAAATCGCTTTTTTATGATTAAATGATCAAGATCATTGACATACCCATCTGTGACAAGTCTACCTTTCGTTTCTGGTTGACAGACCTGACCGCTTCAAAGAATCGTATCCCACATCCCACATCTAAAACGATGTCATTACTATCCTGTCCATGAGCTGATAAACTTGGTGATGTCTTGATAAGCATTTTGTATTGCAAATGGATTCTTTCAAAGGTTTGATCTGCTAGTTCAGGTACCAGTTCTCGAAACTGCTCTACAATAGTATACGGATTTACAAACAAGATCAGTCAATGACACAAAAAGTTCAAGGTGATGTGTACTGCGTACCTGTGGAATTGAAACAGGTGGAATATTGGCATTGAGCAATATCTATAATCTGTCACAAATTCCTGGCTACGAAGTCAATTAGCACTTTTCTAGCCAGATCGAATCCTCTTATTCCAGACCCTACATCCTCATTCTGCTATATCAAAGCCACTTGTCTCCTGACCTCGTATGGTGGATTGAAGATAAGGGATATGGTGGGTTCGATGACTCAGATAAGCAATCCCATGACAAGTATAGGTTTTCTTTGATACCTGACTTGTGAAATGAAGTTTGAAAGGAAGAACATTTGCGAGAAATTTTATGCACCGATTCCTTGCTCAATCGTCCCAAGTCCATTTACGTTCTTGATGTCACATCATGTGAGATATGGTGTAGATCATTTTGGTTTGACTGATACGTTCACATCACATCTCAAAGAAACCTTTAATCGGAATCACATCAGATGAGTTACTATTGTCAATTTCTTCACAGAACAAGTACAAGGTGTACACACCTGTTCCATATTGCCTTTAGAAACTCCAATAGCCCTTAATGCTTGGAGCTTGCTCACACAAATTGAGGTTTCGCGTGCGGACCTAGTTATTGACGCAGACCGAGTCAGACAAACCTACGAATCAAGCGATCCAGAGCAACAAATCCGCAACTGAATGGATATTCTGTTCACTGACTATCTCGGCCATAGCCGCTCCGCTCCTATTTATATCAATCAGGATGTCGTCACCCAATGGATCCTTGTAAGATTTGGCAGTGTCCTGAAATTCAAAAAATCAAGCCCGTAAGATCATTGTCCCTGAATGGTATCAAAAAAAGTTCAAGTTGCGAACCTGTTCCAATTGAAACTGCTTGATCAGCACATCAAATTCCCTATCTGAGCCATCTTGTGGACCAATGGCAATCTTGCCATTATTTGCAATTGGAGATGCAAAAGTAAGATTTAGAAAATTGACAAACAAGAATACTGAGAATAACCACGAGCAAGAAGTAAGAATGACAAACTGTAAGGTTGAGAATAGCCAATAACATTGGTGTAGTTAACTCTGTAAAGACGTGGTGGTGATTTCATGATGGTAAGATCTGAGTCAACTATGTCATGAGTGACATTTTCATCGGCGGTCTAGGAGTGTGTGAAACATGGTAAGCGATGTTAGCATGTGACGAATGTTTCCTGACAAGGGCGGATTCAATATACAATGATTGGAGTGCATGTTGGGATGTTTCCGCACCGGTATGTTTCCGTGGTTTTCAGTTGTCCTTTGTTCGGGTGTGCTTGCTGTGATCGATGGGGTTCATATTCATAGGGAATACAGAAAGGGCGGATGATTTTGTAGCTTGTCTTGTCGAATATGGACAGCCGCAAGCGGGCTGTGACACGGGTAGATAGGGGTAGATGGAATTGGTGGAGTGTAATTGCATGATTGTAGCGACATGGCAGTGGAGGTGTCGGTGGATCTCATGGTTTCTGACCAATGTCCAAAACCCAATTAGCGGGTTGATGGAGACTTTGGTGGATTTTGTTGAGTTTTGTAAGCGAAGTGCTCCTGGGATTAATTGTTATGATATCTTATATATCTCAACAGGAATTGTATATCTAAAAGAGATTTAGATATACAATTCTAAATCTCTTTTAGAGAATGTGATTAACAATGAGAATGTCCATTGGAATAGTGCAAAGATGTTCTTGCCCTGGCCGTGTAAGAAAATGAATATATTACATTTACCTCCAGGTGCAGGGTTAAAAGACACGTACAATGTAAGTGTCGTGGTTATTGTGAAATCACTCATGGGAGTTCCAAAGTGAATTGGCCTTTGCTTCACTTTGGAACCCCCATTAGTGAATTCATTACCCACAGAAGTACTTCCACATATAGGTGATTCAAATCACCTATATGTGATCTGAAATCACCTATATGTGATGTCAGTGCACATCTAAAAAAAATTACAATTTCACATAAATACATATCAGCAGATGGTTCACATCTATGTGAAATGAGTTCACATATATTTGATTTCATTATTCCACGGCTTCACATAAAAATTTCCGATTTCACATACATTGAACTGAGTTCACATCGCTGTGAAATCATTTCACATTAATGTGATTTCAGTTTACATAGAGTTCTGGAATAATCTTCATATAATATGAAGATTATTCCTTCCGTAGATAATGATCTTATTGGGAAACTCACTCAGCACTATTTCCCAGCACAACATCTCTCAAGAAACAGCTCAGGTACTAAAAGTATCAATTATATTTCAAGTCAAAAAAATCAAGGAACAAAAGATGAATATTTAGGGGTTTCTTTCGGACTCTACACCCTTCTTCAACTTCAAATTTAATTTTTTAGTAGCCTTCTCCACCTTATCATCAAACATCTGCTCATAAGTCTTGACCCGCTGGTCACAGTGATTTTTCCACTGTGAATCGGTCATTCCTTCTTTCTTGTCACCTAGTAACTTAATTCGATTGACCAATGCCTCAGATATCTGGCAAGACGATCCATACAATGTTACCTTGGATTTTTTGTGCTCGATCGGGGTACCTTGCCCGTCATATGCAATCGAGGAAGTTGTATAATGGGGAATCTACAAGAAAAGCAATTTATCAATATGAGAAGATCTAGTTAATAATATTGATGTTAACCCACTGTAGTATCCCAAAGGACATCATTGATTCCGTTACAACCACCCAAATCCACTTCGATTCCAAAGCTATCAATACAAAATCTTGCTCCTCTCACATCTCCAAGCTTCACACCTTCCTTTTTTCCAATTTTGATGCCTTTCTCCTTATCGTATGGCTCTCCAGTACTACGTATAATCAATCCCCACATTCCAAAGGCATACCTGGTATGATCTTTGTCGGTATGTGAATGATTGTGGAAACCATCACAGGTTACCACCAAATTCGAAGCAAATACCAAACCATTCTGTGTTAATTGCCATTTCAACTCATGGAAACCGGGAACTTTGGCTTTCAAAGCAAGAGCAACATTTGTTTTGAATACTTTCAAAGAACAAGTAGAAAAACGGTTGGCCCGGAAATCTCGGATCCAATGGAACTCTTCCATCTGTTCTTTATCCGTCTGAATTCTTCCTATATTTGCTGATGTGAAAGAGTTTAAAGAATAGGGACCTATTCAAATCGAAGCATTGAAATCAATACGGGAAATCTTGGTAACAGAAAGATGATAAAGAAAATAATACAGATACCTGCTGATTTATCTTTCTCGCATCCACCTCGCCAACCAGTACATCCCATCCACCCACACAGAGGCTCTTCTTCCTCTTCACCTTCTTCTAAAGGCCCCTTTTGCAAAGAGCTATGTATCTTACACTGGTTTCTTGCTCGGGCATGAAGAAAAGTTGTTGATAATGAGTGATCGTATTTCTTCCTGAGTCCCATATCCATATTTTGAAAAGGAGTGCATCGCACTATCAATACTATGGAGAGATCTTTTTTATTGATAACCACAACAGTACCAGAGTTGATTAAAATCTTAGCAGGCCGTTCTAAAGGTCTATCAATAATACTATAACGGAAGATGAATTTAGTATTGATTGGTAAACCTAGTTGTTCGACGAGTTGTCTTTTGAGTTTTGTTCGCTTCGCGTGATGACGGCAATATGGTTTTCCAATTGTTTTCTCTTTGCGATATTTTTCTCTTGATTTGTAATAGCTCGGCGATGATCTTGACTTGAAACCTGGAACATGTATGCCAGCTGTCTTCTTTCGAAGTTTCGTTCTTTCGGCTCATGCTGGATTCGTAGAGTAGATATGGCTTCGAACTAAATCAAGAAATCGAACCTAAAAATTGTCGGGTATGATATATTGATCAGATTAATATATAAAACCATTACTCTCATTACTACGCACAGAGAATCAATACTCACCCAAAGGATATAGAGATCGGTGGAGGTGATAAACTATCAAACGGACAGGTTACGATCGATCCTACATCGATTGTGTGATGTGAGTTTCGTTACCACCGTTTTCGAAATGCATATTAGTTCGGGTCAGCAAAAACAACTACAAGTGAATGTTCACAAATCAACTAACCAAGTTGGAAATAGACTCACCTATTGCACTGGGATCTATCAATATATTGCTTCTTCAGGTTGATTTGAAGTGAAGATAATAAAAGAAGTATAGCGATCCAAAGCTAAGAGGTATAGCAATTATAGAGATGAAAGAACCAGATCTTTGACCCTGAACAGATGGCCAAATTCTCCCGGTTCGTAGCACGGAGTCCGACAACGAAGGAGAAATCAGCTGCAAACTGGGGGTGGAGGGAAATGGAACTTTGATCAATAACGAAGTAGTATAGCACAGAAGACCGGCTAACCAACTTGGAACGAAATCTGAAAACTATGGGGTGTGTATGGGATATGAAAGACCAATACATACGTGGGTTAGGGTTGTCAAAATGAGTTATTTGAGTTAGGTCTGAGGAATCAAACCAGTATCTGATCCGAGTGATTTCATCCATAGCTCATCACCCTTCCCCGCTACAATCATAAGATCTTCACACCCGTCGAAATGAATCAGCTCAACTCCACCTTCGCCTTTGGCCGTTGGATCCCTTTGAAATCCGATATTTGCAGGACTCATCATCATTCCTACCGAGGCAAGACCATGAGTATCAATGGAGAGACGATTGAAAGCTCTTGGCCAAATCTCGACCCAACAAAAGATCGATATGATAAAGTAAGTTGTTATGAAGTAATTCACCGATTATGAAGATCTTGTACTGACCTTGCAGAATGTCTAGTCTATCGTTTGTACCCCTGAAATACCAAACACCCGGTGGACTGACTCTGTAGAACATGTGGGTATTCAAACAAATAATATGGGAGCTGATTATGATAATGTAAGAGATTTGACCTGTCAAACCCGTCTTGATAGGTCAACATGCTGACCTTGCTGATTGTCTACTAGGCTATCCAATGTAGTCATGAAATAAGAACAACCCAGTTGCAGCATGATTCCAAGCAAAAGTAGAACCGATTTCTGCTCGAGTTTGAGGGGATAAGAGTACTCATAAGTTACAAAAGGATGGAAATAGTTCTTCTGCTTGCTGACGTATGGTGATTTGATTAAATATTAGAGTCCTTGAACAGAAAGATATATAATGAAATGTTTTTTTTTATTTTGGAAATTGAAAAGAGAGAGTGTAAATGACATATTGCAATAATTCATGATTTAGACTGAAAACCATATATGAGCGTAGAAAAAATAAATATGTGAAAGTGACTCACATAGATGTCAGAGCTATTCACATCTATGTGAATGATAGTGAGTCTCATTCACCTAACGTGATCACCAGTCATGTATATTCACATAACGTGATTACCTGTCATGTATATGTGAATGAAGTTTATACTCATGCAAAGAACAGTCACATATATGTGACTCTCAAACACAGATGCGTGATTGAGACTCACATATATATAACATTCAGTCACCTATGTGTGATTGTGGCGGGTAGAAGAAAAATGTCTTTGTGAGACTTTGAATGACAAATACATAGGTGTGAATAGCATTCACATGGATGTGAATGCTATTCACATCTGTGTGATTGACAAACACCATCAATATTGAATGAAAATGACCCATATGTATTTTCTTTCACATATGGGTGAATGGAATATGAGTAAATGAAAATCACCAATTAAAATGTTGTTTTAGGGATTCACCCGTATGTGAAATAAAATACATATGTTGACCCATATGTATTTTCTTTCACATATGGGTGAATGGCATTCACCCATATGTGATTAACTATGGATGAATGGAATTCACCCATATGTGAAAGAGAATACATATGGGTGAATTCCATTCACCCATATTCAATTCACCCATATGTATTTTCTTTCACATATGGGTGAATGCAATATGAGTAAATCAAAATCACCAATTAAAATGTTATTTTAGTAGGGATTCACCCACATGTGAAATAAAATACATATGGGTGAATTCCATAAGTGAAATAATTTCACATATATGTGAAATTTCACATACTTTCATTCACCCATATGTGAATAATGATTACATATGGGTGATATTTTATTTCGCATATAGGTGAATTACACATGGGTGAAAGGAATTCACCCATATGTAAAATGTAATTCACATATATGTGAATTACAATATGTGAAACATATTCACATATATGTGACCTTTCACATAATGAATGTGAGCAATCACATACGGGTGATTGGTTTGTCTAAGTTTGTGACTTTCGTTCACATATATGTGATCTGATTACATATTTCGACCTATTTCACATGTGAGAATCACATATGTGTGAAATGTAGGGTAGATTCCTTCAAACCGCTGGGGTGAAAACTCAGACCTATTCACACCCACGAATCATCCCCATCAAAAACAACACCTGACCTCGACTCATCCCTCATCACAACATGGACCCAAGTGAATCACCAGCTGTGGATGTCACCACAAAGGATCCAAGCTCTCGAACTACAAACAAACCCGCCAACGATATGGGGAAGATCATTCCCTGTAACCCTACTGCAGCGGGTACTAGTTCTGCCAAAACACCAAATGCCGAAATTCCGTCACCTCCAGCTGGAGGTTCTTACCCAAGCCGCGCTGCCGCCAAGATCTTTCTCAAGGAATTTGCCAGTGCGAATCAATATGCCTTATCATCCCTCGATTCAAAACCAAGGATGATCAAGTGGAAATGTATTCTTGGCCCGAATCAAAAGCAGACCCTGGCTGCTTCGAAAGATCCTTCGATCACGATTCCGACCTGTCCGTTTCGAGTATCAGCCAAGTATATCTCAAGTGATGCAAGTTGGACCATCATTCTCAATCATGACAGTCATGACCATGGGCCCATTCCCAACCTTAAACCACCTTAGCTCCCTTCTCTCACATTGGTGCCCCCTAAGAAACGAAAACAAAGAAGCAATGCCATACTCCTCGACCTAACTATGGAATCTGACAATGACGACACCGAGAACCATAATCGAGATCCTTTGGACAATTACGACACTCTGATCAAGGAGATGATACGGAATGCGAGGTGTGTCAAAGTGACAATTCAATTTTCAAAAATTGAAATTTCAGAATCCCCGGGTCAGAAATTGATAAAACTGGAATAAACATCAGATCTAACCCCAATACTGGTCTGAAACCGCCTGTATTGGGGATAAAACCTATCTTTCTGCCAGTTTTCACAATTTCCAGACCACAACTCAAATATCGACCACTGACTTGGCACTTTGGCACAAATATTACATGAAAATTTCAAGAAATCAATTTTCATCATGTCAAACTTCACATATGTATAAAACAACAAAACCCAATACCTAACCGTACCACAAGTTCACCTTTTGGGTAAATGCACACCCATCAAAACCTAATGTGATCATTACTACGATCCCTACCGAGTCAACCATAGAGAAAATTTACAACCAATCACTATCAGCTTTCACCTATTCCAAAAATCTAACTTGTCAAACCAACTCAACACA
>NW_006768919.1:38667-41435 GCF_000204055.1 Melampsora larici-populina 98AG31
CGTCCATCTAGAACAGCATCCTCCCTGGTTGTGGTATGGGGTGGGTCTCAGGAGTCGGGGGTATGGGGTATCAGGTTCCTACCTTTCCCCCATACCGACCCCTGCGACGTGAGGACAGTGCCTGAGAAGATCGACTTCTTGACCCCATCACTCACGGAAGGTCGAGCCGTGAGCCTGAGAAGTCTGACTCCCAAACTCAACTGACGTGTGTGCTGACTCACGCCTCTTGTGACCTTTCCCCACCTCCGGTCACCAACCGATTTAGATCTTAACTTTAACCTTACCTATACAATTCAAGCTGCATACGTATATTCAGTCACTCATGTGCTCTCTAACACCTGGTGTTCATGATATGCACCCCCCATTGAATCAATCAACGGGGTTACTGAACTATATCTCAATAAGGCTCAAACTTTATTTCACATCTTTCCCAGTCCCCAACCTTTTCAGAGTTTCAATTCTCTCAGTAATCTCACTGTCTCCCTTAACTCCCTGTCATCAAACTTTCTGAGGTAAATCTTGTAAGCATCAGAGGCCCATCTACCCGCTCTCTTCACCTCCTCCCTTGTCGCTCCCAAGTTCCACCTCAACGATGCACCACCTATTCTAAAGGAATGACCGTACAACCTCTGCTTGTTCGCCGGTCGATTCAAGTTCCATATCTTTCTGTACCTCTCTATCAAACAAGATTTCCTGAACACTAACCCTCTACCTTCTCCTCGATTTATCGCAAACACTTGATCGGTTGGTTCTCTTGGCCTGAAATCGTACAATAAATTCAATGCTCTTACTGGGTCGATGCAAGACTTCTGATCTTGTAGGTGAATATAGTGTATCTCCCCTGGCCTTGCCGTCTTCGATCGATGTAAGGCTATGCTGACATAAGCTCCATTCGGTCCCCACTCCACTTCATCCCAAGTCGGTAACCAGGCCTTAGGATCGTCCGACACCAGTTCACCCAGTCTTGCACAACCCCAAAACGCAACCAACGCGATCGTCGTAGCCACCAAATCCTCCTCTACCTCCATATTTCCCACTTTCGCCAACTGTACCAAATCGGATATCATAACAGGCGGCCTTTTCTTCTCTATCTCCTTGTGTTTCAACTCGACTATCCTAGTAGCCTTCAAGAGCTTTGACACCGCTACCTCTGAACCCATAGGATACTTGCATTTGTGAAACAAATGCCACGCTTTAATCCCCGCTAAGTACGTTAAAATGGTAGTCGATTTCACGGATTCATCGTCTTCAGGTTTAGAGACCCCTTTCATTGACGCCCACACGACAAATCTTTCCACTAGGTCCTCCGAAATTGGTAGCAATCGTTCCCTATCCACCTTTTTCACATCAGCGAACCTCAACAACTTCACTATCCCCGAGTTATAATGCTTCAACGTCCCTTCTACCCAAGCTCCTCTTAGAAAATGCATCTGTACCTCGTCAACTTCTGAACTATCAACTCCTAAAGCGTCCTTTTTAAAACATCCAAATGGTTTTGTAGCTCTTGATATTGACTCGAAGGTTTGTAGGTCTTCTACCACCAAATTCTTCGTTGACTTCCTCGGCATGACGTTAATAACTTCAAAGATCTCCTTGGTCGATAACTCGCTAGAGGTAGAGAAACCTGATGTAATAATTCTCTCAAGTCCGTAGGGATCTCCAATTATCACGTCGTCCATCCACAATCTTCCGGCCAAATATCCCTCTCGACAGTCCATCGGCAAGATTATTCTTGGACGTTACACGTTTCTCCTTAACGTTACAACCTAAAATGGGGAGTAATTTCTGAATGCGTTTCATCTCCTCATTCACCATCTCATCTTTAGATTTCCTCTTCCTTATCGCCGCCTGAGTGGTCGTATTATCCGTTTCCACTCGAAAAGGTTCTTCCTCTCACCGGTAACACCTTGGCCAACACCAAGAGCCCTAGCCTTATTGTGACCGTCTCCGCCCATGCAATGTTGCGTTTACCAGTAGTCAAACCCTTCACCAGCCAGTTCTTATTCCACGCAAAGCATGCCCAGTTCTTCCCGATCAGTACCCCGATCCTAGGAAATTCCGAATCGATGAATAGTCAGCTCTTTTGAACCCAGACAAGGATCTTCACATCTACACTTACCCGTAAGATGAAGAAGCATCCCCTACCCAATCCACTATCTCCGGTACCCTGCTTGGCACTAACGTGCATGATTCAAACGTCTCTAAACAGATCTTCCACTCTGCTAGATCCATCATCACATCATCTGGAGCAAACCTCTTCGCCTCCAAATTAACCCACGACTTCAACCACCTATAGAATGAACACAAGTAAGCCGCCATGTGCGGTACAATATGTATCGTATGTCCCAGTTTCCCCAGGAACCTCTCCACTTGGTCAAACTTCCAATCTTTCGTGGGGTCTAGATAACTAATCACCTGTGCAAGTCTCTCCTCTATCTTCTCTTGAGGTAACCGTACTGAGTGCTTCTTCCTGTTCCAAATAAACCCCAGGAAGTTCTGCTCATCTGCAAAGTCTCTGTTCTTCTTCGCACTGGTCTTTACCCCCATATCATTGCTCAAGTCAATTATATGCTGTATTTCTACCTTGTCACCCGGCCGTCTCAACACTAAGCTATCGTCTACCCACCTGAATACCCTCGGTATTCCTAGCAGCTTCACAATCACCTTCTTCCATGTTTCCGCCGCCGCTCCAAACACCCCACAACTTGCTACCCCTCCAAATCCTACTGCCAAGTCTACCCAAATCCGACCTTCGAAATCCATTACGC
>NW_006768920.1:0-19493 GCF_000204055.1 Melampsora larici-populina 98AG31
TACAGTCCTCTTGACTGGTGGGCAGTAAGTACTGCTTTCCCTTTTATTTTTGTCATTTTCTTTACTCTTTACTGATATCAAGGTGAGGTGATCTAGGCAAACGAGAAGAACTTCCCAGTCTTGGCCACCATGGCTCGGGATTACCTGGCCCTCCCTGCCACTTCGTGCGCGGTGGAGCGCACGTTCTCTTCGGCGGCCGACATCGCCATCTCAAGTCGAGGCTCAATGAAGCCTTCAACCGTCTCACAGGCTGTCGCTTGCCGAGAGTGGTTGAAGAATAAGCAAGTGCCTGCAGGTAAATTTCAAGATGCAGTCACATACCTCTTAGATCATGAGTTGCGCGAGGGAAAGAAGAAGAATAAGGAGGTTTGAGTTATACGAGTTATACTATGTTTCTTTCTTTCTTAAACATCCTTCTATTATAATGTCTTTTCTTTCTTTACTATCATTAATATTCTTTCTCTCCATGTTTGGTATAAACTTTTTACTTTGTAACCACAACTATTTTACATGAATTTGTCCTATTTCTACTCCACAATAAAAAAAATTGTTTTTCTCTTTTTTTGACCGTAGCTGCCCGTAGACTACGGCTACTACGGTGGCTACGGCGCGGTCCACTACGGCCCAACCTCACCGTAGTTACGGGTTGGGTCTAATAATAGTATTGACTTCACTACGTCAACGGTGAGGTTTACAGAATAAACCTCACCGTACCGCCGTCGTGACCGTAGTACACTTCGCTACGGGACGGTTTGTGTGTTGCTCGGAGTCTCAACAATCGCATGTGACACCACTCGGCGTTTTTGACCAGCTACAACTGGTGGTTTAGCCACCGAGCCATCACCAAGCATTGTGCGCGGTTTGGTTTTGGGCACTGTAGCACCAGCAACTGAGACGAAGGAAAGAACAGAAGTCAAAGACCGTACCACAAGAGATGATAGAGTCTACTCACCTTTCAGCTTATCACAAATTTTCTCAAGCTTTAGCTTAAGAAGCATTTGTCCGTTAGCATCATTCTTCCAAGTTTCGTGACCACGTGCGCGACCAATCCACTTGAGCATCAGCTCAATTCCAAATGGCCCAGTAAAAAGCTCGGTATCGATCGCGTTAACACCAAAAATGGTATCCATGTTTCTGTTTATGAGCATTCCAATGCCCTCTTCAGCATCAGAAATGGAGAGCACCGGAGGTTCACAAAAAGTTTGGAATATCTTGTCCGCTTGTGTTGCTGCTCGTATGGATCCCGCAGGACAATTCTGTGACAAAAGCATGGTAGAGGTGACGAGTTCATCTATTTGCTTATCAATTGAAGACATTTTGATTGAGGATGTAGAGCAGGATAGAATGCTGAAACAAAAGTGGTGTAGGGTCGACTTGATAAAATTTGATGGCTGGGTCTTAGTCAAGCAGAATTGCTATCAGGATTTGGGTCCACTGATTTCTTTCGAGTCCCACTGGCATACCTACTGTTTTTTTCCTCACCTGTCTGGAATCTAGATGTTTCTAGGCCACTCTTTATAAGCATACATGACTTGAGAGTGGTTACTTATGCTTATAAAGCCACACTTTCTTGTTCCTTGTAAGCATATTTCCAGAAAAAAAATGCGTTTAGCCTATATGCTAAAGTGCTCCAATTAAGCCCCCCGCATTTTTGTTTCACTGAAATTTGACCCTTATAGCGAAATATGCTAACTCGATGTGTGCTTATATCGAGCGGCGACTGTATTGACCGATTTTGCCCGCAAAACTCGAGCAAATTGGCGTGGAATTGGTGGGCCGCTTTTCCGGTTTGACTGTATATACCTTGTCAAGTACGATCTTCTCCAAGCGATATTGGGCTATGGTTAGCACTCGTAGTCCAGGATCAGATGCAGGACTGCCATATACACTTGAATTCGATTCCAGGCGTGCATTTGTTTTTGTCGCTCTTGCTCTCGATTGAAATTTCAAAGTTCAAGACTTTATACAATATATGATCATTTCAATGATAATATTTTTATTTGAGGGTGTGAGGAAGAAATCATAAACACGTGTAAGTACCACTGTGTCAAAAACAATTATCTTATAGAAAAAATTGCATCATCGCAAGTCCAAAAATGATGCATAACAGAATTGAACCCCAGCAAGAGAGTCGGAGTCCGCATTCAGAGGTCAGGGCTTTCTGCAGCCACTACATGCAAAGTGCTGACTCAGCCTGAGCCCCGACGGGGAATTGTCAGGGACTAGCTTGCCCGGACCCCAACCCGACAGGTGGAAGGCCTCCCCGATCAGGGTTTTTTGCCAAAAAATGGCTGCCCAAACCCCGAGCGGGTCCCCGAGCCCCCGACAAAAACTATCTCTCACCCATGGGTCGAACACCGTCCCGGTCTATTTATCTATAGATCCACAAAAAGGACTGTGCAATGTGTCTAATCTGGCTGAATTCACACTACATGCAAAGTGCTGACCCCGCGGATGCGGGGTCGCGGTGACACCGCACAAAACCCAAGGGGGGGTCTTGCAAAAGCGGGGGGTCGATCTGGGGTCAGCGCGACCCCGCACCCGCGGCGTCACACAGGAAACAAGGGACAATTTTCCCGCGGGAAAACCAATTGTATCTGACTCAGTTAATGAGCCAAAATGTATTATTTCGGTGTTATATCTATGTTATTTGTACATTATGGCTCAGAAACTACATTATGTGTAATTGGTCTTCCCGCGGGAAAATTGTCTCTTGTTTCCTGTGTCACCACCTTGCATGTAGTGTCACAGGGGCCAAAATTGATGCTCACAAATACGTGAGCGTTGTAGACTTTCCTGAAATCTCCAAAAAAGATTCATTTTGTTTCAGAATCATTCAATTCATGAGTTTGGTAGCGTTCAGGCAATCAGGCTGTTTTGCTCAGGTTCTGCTTGGTGTTGCTGGAGAATGCTCATTTTCATCTTGGATGAGCATTCTTTGGGCTCAGTCTCTGAGATGAGTATTCAGGATTGGCTCATGAGGCATACTCAGAACAGCTCAGAACCTCTCTAAGACGGAAACAAACTCATTTTTTTTCCACCACCCTTCCCAATACATGTCAGCACTGCACCACAAATTCACCCCGCTTTTGTTGAAATTTGGTTTGCGGGGTACCCAAGAATCACGACCGGAACCCGGCTCAAATTCCCATGGCCAATTCAAGACCCACAAACTCTAGTATCCGGCCCTCACAGGCTCAGCCCAAGCCAAGAAAGTCTTTCTTGTTCTCTCTTATTGCCCTTTTGAGTGTTGACTGTCTCAACTCACATCCCAATCCATCCATCCTTTGCCAATTAATATTCTCAACATCTTTGGAGTAAACAATCCCTGATACAATGCAGCTAAACTTCACATATTACAATTAACAAACTACCACAGTTGTTGGTGAATTCGGACCCCAGATGCTTCCTTGACTCAACCATATGACTTTCTTTGTTTCTGATACTGCGTCCAGATATGAGTGGTATCTCCGTTAAGTTGCTTGATGGAGAGAACAAGCAAGATGATAATGTGACATGTGGCCATAAAGGCCTTGTCCGCGCTTCAACGTTAAAGGGATTTAGGTCTTAAGTTAAGGATTTAGGTGACAGTTCACCCCAATCAAAGGACCTCCACACAAAACTATGTGCCTCTATCAGCGCCCTCACGGATTCTTCAAGGCTTCAACCACTCTGGTTAAAGTTTATTGGGCTTTATTGTAGTCAAGTAACTATCTCAATTCAAAGCGCTTAAAAAGAAATCTCATAAGAACAGTTGATCTTATTTGTCAAACACAAAAAAAGGAAAACAACACATTTTACAATGAACAAGAAACTGAAGATATCAAAAGAGATCATTCACCTGTTTGTAAAAGAATTTTTAGAGACAAGGACAGATATCAAATCTCATAGGTCACTCATTTTCAAACCTGAGCTAAGGTCTTATAAAGAATTGGGTCAATTGAGATTAATTTCTCAAGACTGGTCAGATGTTGTTTGCCCATCTTTATAAAAATGGATTCTAACTTGATCTCTTTTTGAAAATTTCAGATCCATCTGTATCTCAACAATCCAAAATGAGTGATGGAAAGAAATCAAATCGATCATCTGGTCATTCCAACAAAACCAATTGGAAACGTACAATAACAAGAAAAGTAGATCGAAAAAGTAATTCCAATACAGTATATGCAAAAGATGTTGACTTTGAAGAAGAAGAAAGTGAAGAAGAGATTAGTTTTAATAAATCACCAAGAAGACAAATGGGATCAATTAAATTTAGTTCGAATTCAATCAAAACCTCTAATACCAACACACAAGAACAAAGGATCCCACTATTTGGCGCCCGCTCGAGTAATACCCGAAGCCCGCTTTTTTCGGTGCTTTACCCGTGAAAATCATTCATTTTTCAAAGAACCCGGACCCGCCTCAGCCAAATTTGGCCGCAGCCGCGTCACTTCCGGGCTCATACAGCAGCTCGTGCCCGCTCGGAGGAAACCGGGCTACTGAATTCCCGGAAGTGGGCAATAGTGGGCATCCAAGCTCATCCAAGTGGACACTTGTGTTCTCAATCCGGGCTGAAAGACCAAAACGAGATACGCCGCCAGAACTAAGACTGCCCTCAAATTCAACCCAGCACCAGCAATTCAACTTACAAGTTCATTCAACCCACCATCCTCAACGAGCCTTGTCCCAAGATGGTAAGTCTGTTTCATCTCTATCTCTCCCTGCCTTCATCCGATCAAGTAAGTAAGTTGCTGACCATCTTCTGATCACAGCCGTCGTTTACTTTTGTCCATTTCCCTTGTCTTTTCAACTCCACCGACCCTCCGATCCTAAACATCGCATTCATATCTTTGACGATGTCAATACCAGGACCTTCTACTTCGACTTTGAAGAAAAAATTGGTGAACCGTAGTGCTCCCCAAGGCTACCCAGTCTATCCACCGTTTCCACCTCCACCTTTTATGTACCCTCCTTACTGGCCACCATTTCCGTATCCATCTCACCAAAACGATACTGTAAACCATTCAGCCCTTCCACATTGGCCATATCCTCCCCCGTTTCCTTCTTATGGATCTCATTTACCTGGCTCATCATTTCACAATACGGACCACGATGAAGACACCGCTTCCCCATCTCAACCCGTTCCTAGCTTTATTGAGTCCAAGACAAGCGTCAAATCGGCTGTTACTCTTAATCTACCGACTCAATCCGCTCCTGTGTCTCAACTTTCCAATATTTTCCATCCTGCCGAGTTTCCTCCATCTGCTCCTCTCATTGAAGACAAGACTACCTCCAATCTTTCAACCACGACTTTGAACTCGTCGTTATTCAACACATCAGCAGATGCATCTCCTTCTCACCCAACACATCCAATACCAATAGTCAATCAGCAACCCCCTATTGATGATATGGACGTTGATGCAATCGACCTACAAGCTGAATGTGACGAAGAATGGCCCCCCATTGGTATAACTGCTGTTGTTTCCAACTTAATTCACACCAAGCTGACAGCAATTCGATCTCTTCTATCACTACGCCAAATTGAAAATTTACCGCTGAGTTTAGAAAATTGAGAAGACATAGAAAATTATGGAAAATCTGGGAGGGGTCAGAAAAATATGAAAAAATATTGGTTGGGCCCTTTGGTGCATTCCAATCATCTGGCATATTTTTTCATATTTTTACAACCACAATGCAAATAATGTCAGAAACCCAATTTTGGTCCAAAACTGGCAGGTAGAGAGACAGTGACCTTGCAACACCAACAAAATCATCAATTTTTCTCCAACACATGTAATGTCTTGACATTCTGAATTCCACATTCTGGATCTACAGTTTGTGTGCACAAAAAAGCTGTGTGTCTCCAATAATGGGTGAGATATATCAAGAGACGTACACAGCAGAAACCATATATAAGCATAGAAGTCATAACTACAATGGCTTCAGCACCTTAATAAACCTTGTAGAGACATCATGCGGCTTCCATAAATTGCAAGTGTTCAGATGATTGAACAAAAATACTCATATTTTTGTGCTTGGAGGTCTTTGCCCAAATATTGCTAGTTTTGGACCAAATTTGAGTTTCTGACATAATATCCCCTGTGAGCATTTTGGTTTGGGGAGACTTCAAAAATCATGGCAAAAATATGCAAAAATATGCAAAATGAGGGGACAGCACCCATGAATTGAATCATTATTTTTTCAAATTTTTCTGACCTCCCCTGTATTGGTGATATTTTTCTACAGTTTCAATTTTCTGAACTCAGCGATAAATTAGTGATCTGGCGTAGTGTATGATCTTTTGTGACACGCAGGTGTTGAACCAGTTTGTCTATTGGAATCGCCACGATTTGGGAAGCGTTTTGTGGCCCTTGAAAGCGGTGTTATGTATTTGAACGCGGTAGCTAGGCATCAAGGATATGCAATTGCTATCAAGAGCCACAAGGGCGATAAGCAACGGAAGGCACGGGTCTACTTCAGATGTGCACTTGGACGCACTGTCTCGTCAACCGCTAAGGTCCGTGAAACCTCGACGAAGATGACGGGGTGTCTCTTCAAGATATCACTCAATTACCATCAGAAACCCGCTCGATGGATTGTCCAACAGGACTTGAAGAACCCTGACAAACACGAACACAACCATCCTGCTTTCGACCAGCCACATAATCTTTCAAAAAACCGGCAATTCTCAGACCATGTCATGGGTCAAATTGACACACTATCCTCAGCTGGGTGTCGAGCCTCACAGATTCGTCGTCTCATCAACTTCCCAGCAGGTTCAGATCCTCTAGTTCGAGATATTCACAACGCTCGATATCGGCTGAAGACATCTTGGTTGGCTGGGCGTACACCCATCCAGGGTTTGTTCGATTTGATTTCAGACGCCAATTGGGCCTTTCGTACGATGACGGCACGTGATGGAACATTACAGTCCTTGTTTTTGGCCAGCCCTCAAGCAATCACTATGGCTCGTCGGTTTCACACCGTCATCGGTCTCGACTGCACCTACAAGACCAATCGGTTTAATCTCCCCCTGCTTCATATTGTCGGCACATCCAACACACACAAAACTTTCACTGTGGCCTTATGCTTTATGCACAACGAGGTTGAGGATACGTACGTATGGGCTTTGGAACAGTTGAAATCGGTAGTTTATGATCCAGTTTTCAAAGAACAACCACCAACCAGCCAACCAGAATCAAGCTCTCACTCCGACCCAGACACCTTGGACCTTTCGAAGACATCCGACGCCAACAATTCGCAAGTTACCACTTCAAATTCGATTTCAGTTGGTATCAAAACAGCTGAAGACAAAGCTTTCACCTCCTCCAACAACTCAAAACTTCCAAAGACGTTTTGTACTGATGCAGAGCCTGCTCTGTACAATGCGATTGGGAAAGTTTTTCCAGCTTTGACTCATCTTTTATGCATTTGGCACATCAACTTCAACATAGGTAAAAATTGTAAGAGCAAGTTCACCGGTCCTGAATTCACCGACTTCATGAAGCTTTGGAATCGGTTTATGCAAAGCACGACAAAAACTGAATACAACGAAAACCTTGAGGCAGTCAAGAAGATGGCTCATCATCACAAAGTCTTGGAATACCTGGAAAAATTGTGGCTTTATCGAACTGACAAGTTTGTGGCACTATTCACATCTCAGACCCCCCATTTTGGAAACTCATCCACATCTCGACTCGAGGGCGGCCACCGTCGCCTCAAAGACTTCCTAGAGGGCAACAACAACGATTTTGTCACCTGTTTCAAGGCTTTCAAGCGTGCCGGGGATTCTCAATACAACGAGATAATCATTTCGACAGGAATAGAAAGCCAAAAGACTTTACTCGGCCTACCCAACATGTTCCAGGAACTGAATCGCACAATCTCACATTTTGCGCTGAAAAAAATCAAGGGGCAGTATGATTTGATACCCGATTCTCTGAATAGGACTTGCACGAAGACCTTCCGTGGCGTATGGGGACTGCCGTGTTCGCACGAGATTGCTAATGCCTTGACGGAAACTAAATATATTCCAGCATCCCTTGTTCACCAGCAATGGCATATGTCCATAGAGATTTCCCCACGTGATCATGGAGAGCTACTGAAAGCTGTGCAATCAAAGTTTGACCACTTAATCAACCTGCCCAAACATGCTTTGCGGAAGATTTATGAAGAGCTTGGAAAGCTCGCATCTGGTCGGTACTCACTGGTTCCAATTGCAAACGCCGCAGTCAAAGTCAATCAACGAGGCCGACCTCGTAACAGCCAAAAACGCCCTGCTCCGTCTGAAAAAGGAAAAGCAAAGAATGCACGATGGAAATCGGACTTTGAGATCGAAACGGTCAAAGAAGCAAAAAAGGCTCAACCTAAGAAATGCGGCTATTGTGGCAAGCGTAACCACCACTTAACCTCCTGTCCCCAACGTGCCAAGGATATTCTCAACAATCCAGATGAAGACCTAGCCGACGAATATTCAGAAGATTCCGAATCAGACGATGATGACAGCGCTAGTATTGAGCTCGAAACAACTCACCTCGAACCAACTCCTTCTCAAAAACCAGCACAGATCAAACCATGTGACCCTATAGATCAAGAGGTCAAACATTCTCAAGTATCATCAATTTCACAACAAGGAGAAGGCAAACAATCGGACCTGATGGTATCTCAAGAGATCAAAGCCAAGCGAATTTACAAGTGCAGCTTGTGCAAGCTCCCTAATCATCGAGCCAACCGCTGTCCCACCAAGTCTTTATTGGCTCCCACATCATCATCCACAACCCTTTCTGTGACAGCATCAACCTCGGTCATGATTCAACCATCGACGTCAAACAACAAGTCAAGCACAGCATTGACCTTGAGCGGGTTGACACAACCCGCTCACGAAGATCTTCTGGAAATCGCACTTTCGGACACCAGCAGCATATCTTTTGGGTCTTCTCAGTCGACCTCTGACGGACACGATCTGTGTCCTTTCTGCGATGACCCAATGCCATCAGAGCCTTCGAAGAAACTATTGAGTCTGAAGACGGTCCTTTTTGCTTTGCCCAACATACGCAAGCGAATAGGAGGTCATCGAGATGCTATGGATTTACCTGTGAGTAAGCTTTTGTGTTGATCTCATCGAGATACATTGCTAATCATTCGGGTCACTCTTCAAAACGACAATTTGTGAATTGTAGTTTCCCCAAACTGCAGCTTTTTGTCATCTTCATCGTGAGGAAAAAGACGCGATACCCATGGGGATACGTGAGGGATGGCCTATGCAGATCAACTTCGAGTTATTGGAACAGTGAGTCCATTCTTCACCCTCACAAACTGCAAAAGGTATTGAACCTAATAACCACGGTGTCTAGACGTATTCAGAAACATCAGAATCGTCTTGCCCAGATTGTCAAGCGGGAAATCCCTTTGTCTTTTCTCGATGTTGCCCAATCCCAGTGGAAAACCCAGGGATCACGGATGTTTAGTATGCTTGGCGAGTTTGAGGGATATGAGCTGGAGCAGCCCGGCTAGTGAGTTCAATTTTGACATCCTGTGCTTTTATGTTTTTGATGACTAACTAAACATAACCATTAGTTATGGTCAGATGGGTTTTTTTGTTATGTTCAAGGTGCTGTCCAAGATGTTCTTGGACACGGATTCTGTGACCACACTCAACAGCAAGCCGTTTTCAACGGATTACTTCCTTCGTCGCGTACTGTTGCCCGAACTTGCCCTATCCCTGATTGCCGAAGATGTGGGCCTGCCGGTCACCAATGCCAAAGTCATGATGATTCTCGAACGAAGCCGGGCTTTTGGAGTGGCTGTCTTTTCTCAAAATGACGATGATGTGCCTTTGAAGCTTGGTAACACAGAGAAAACTATTGTAATCTCATCCTCTCAGTCGTCAGATCAAGGAAACACCAACAAATTCAGTTCGAACTCAGACTCGAAACATTCAGCTCACAAAAGCCCTCTGACCTCGCCACAGGACCAAAAGATATTGAAGCAGATTCCACACTTCATGGTTCAATATGTCAACTCGATTTTCGATCCACCACCATTTGGAAACTGTGGGTATTATGCAATTGCCGCAAGTGTTCAATCCTACTCTACAGATTCGTATCTGCATGTTCGAAACAAGTTACTAGCCGAGCTCAGGGCTAATGCAAAAGACCACGAGGCTCTGATTTCCGTTGCTCGGACTCGGCCAGCCATGAAGACACGGAATTATCGCCCGTATGCTGCCGAGGTAGTTCAAGACCTTCTGGTACGACTGGATTGGAAAGGGCTTGAATGCAGTGAGCGATATTGGTTGCGAATGCCGTATTTAGGTTATGTGATTGCGAGTACGTACAATAGGCCATTGATCCAATTGGATCCACTGCCATCCAACTGTTACACGTTTTTTCCTTATTGGACCCAACCCAACAAGGAGATTCCTATTGTACTCGCATTTGTCAACAAACAGCATTTTGTGAGCTTAGCACCTAAGGCGGGCTCGATACCTTTTCCAGAGGTGTATGGTAAGTCCAACAACTCAGCCATGCTTGACACAACTACAATACCGAGTTGGGTCAAAAGCTACCAAGATTGGTTGGATAGCTGGACTAATCACAGACAGTCCACCTAGTTTTACACACTTTCATGTTTTTCTTATCACACTCCTCACTCACTACACATCACACTCGTTACACTTGTCACGCTCGTTATTATACTATTGTCTTTTGGCATCTTGTCTTTCTTTCTTATCATGTGTATGCCCTTTAAGCGTGGCAAAGGAATGACAAATATTACATGGATTTCAAAGTGGTAGTCTACTGAGAGAGAGAGAGAGCCTGTGACAAGATGATGGACGGGCTACCTAGCCGCATCTGAGAGTTTTTGGAGTTGTTTAACCTCAAAGTGCGCGGTTTAATAATTTTTGCTTTGCATCGCAGGTTGGTACGTGTATTAACCCAGTGGAATCTGTGAAAGGAAAGTGACATACGGGCAAATGGGAAAGTGCGCAGAAAGACCTCTCGGAAGAGGTGCAACAAGGACTCAAGAAGACAGGCTCCCCAACGAAATTACCTGTTGGGCAAACAGGACATCGCAGCTGGTCTCTCTTGTCTTGATCTCGAAAAAATTTGTACGAAAATTGTGATAGCAAATTTGTCGTAAAAAGTTCATCATCCATCTTAGCAAAAAATCGTTTTTCATAAAATTTTTTATCAATTCCTTACTACTTTCCGTTACTAGTTAGAACACAAAAACTATGTCTCGTAATAACCTTGTAGTCTGAATATTTTCTTCTATTTTTAGTTATCTGTCTCTTTCAAATTTTTTCGTTTTTATTGAAAAGCACAAGTCATTAGCTAAAAAGAACGCAATTATGCAAAATGTCAACCCATTATCTACTCAAGAAATTAACTCCGCAAACAATGCGACGACTAAATTCGAAAAACTCGAACAAATTCTGTCAAACTACGACAAAGCAGGAGGCAGCAACGTTGTCTCAATGCGAGTTCTTAGGGCATTATTTGCCGAAGAAGTTCCCGTATTCGACGAGAACTTGGAGAATTTCATTTATAACTTCTCCGTGTTTGGACGTGCCGCGATCGAGCTCGACATTAGAGCTGGATGTCCCATCCACAAAATGGTGGGAGGCAACCACGTATGGCCCACATCGGCAAGAAGCCTTATGGAAGCGGAACCCGCTATTCTTATGTCAACCTGCCCGTTCAAATACCCCAAGGGCGAAGACTTTAGGTTCTCTATCTCGGACCGAAAACTGGCCGAAATCAATAAGGCTACTTCAGCTGCCAGACACGCCTTGGATCCTGGCCCATCGTCACTACGTGATAAGGGTAAGAATCGAAAGTCAAACAGCCCAAGACGAGCTCCGCGTCGCCGCAGTCCAGATCGCAGACGTTTCTCCAGGAGCCCCCCACGTCGTAGATTCGCATCCGTCAATCAATATGGTTCATCCCCTGATCCAGAGGACAAGTACTCTAGAAAATCTCGCAGTCCAATCAGGATACCTAGATGCTCTCCTAGCCCTCAAGTCTCTTACTACCGGGACTACAGCCCAAAAGCCTCTGGAAGCGGAAAACGCATGTCTCCACCACGCAGAGACCCTCCATAACATCCGAGGGATAAACGCGCCAGATTCGACGAACCCTCCTCGAGTTACCAACCCACTTCTCTTCTCAATCGAATCGACTCATCAATTTTCAACAGAGTGGACCCAGCCAGAACAGCTAGTCAAATCTCTCATCCGACTCGGCGTTGATCCCTATCTCCCAAGAAAGGCGACGACAACTACATCGAGCGTGCTTTTAAGAAATTCGTCGAGTCTTCAAATAAACCAACAAAGAAACTCGCTTTCCAAGCTTTTGACGACGAAAATTCCGATAATGACGATGACCCTATCATCAAATACTTTCAAAAAACTAAATTCGAATACAAAGAAGATATTAAACGGTCAGCTGAACTCTACAAGGCATGCAGAGCTAGGCCAGAAAAGTGGCCATCATCTCAATCAAAAGACCTCCTTGAGTTTAAATTCGTCGACCTCGAAAAGGTGTATGTCGAAATCTATGGAAAACCTGGAAGCACCAAAACTATCCGACTCAACGACGCCAAAGACCTCGAGTTTGACGAGAAGATCAAAGGTGTCCCAATTAATGATAAGTCTCACTGGGAACACCTCATCAAGATTCTTCATGATGCTTACAGATCAGCTTTCCCTGGAGCCGAGAAAAACATCAGATACTATTTTGAATACATCCTCAAACTTGCCAGCGACCCATCCACAGGAATCCACTGGAAGGACGTTCGAGATCTTGACTCGGCGTTGCGCCTTCAGTTCTCTCGTCAATCCAGAATTGCCTTTGGAAACTGGTCCCACCCAAAGCTTAAGTATTTGGAAAGCAAGATTCTCTACGGCAACCATAGCCGCCTTGGACAAAACTCCAATATCCAAAAGACATCCGAAAATCAGTCTAAGAGCACATCACAGCCTAAGCAGTCTTCCACGAAATCATCTTCTTCATACTCCAACAAAAAGTCCAAGCCTAAAGTCGACAAACCACCGAAATCAAGAATCAACTTCCCATACGACATCAAGAGGACTAATCTTTGGAAAATGGGTGACCAGCCTTGCAACAATTGGAACACTGATATATGTTCAAAATCCGATGAAGAATGCAACCGACGACATCATATATGCAACAAAGTGGGATGCGATTCCGATCATCGAGGAATCGTCGCTCACGCATAGGCCGAATTCCAGGAAATTCCTGAGGGGTTTGGAGATCGCAGAAGACACTCAGCATTACTCAGCTTCTGTAAATTTTTCCATTGAGGCGGAACCTTTCCCATCTGCTCCCCCCATCTCTGACGACCCTCTCGCGGATTACGCCATCAACAAACAACCTGACTTATTCAAAATTATCTGCCCAATCAAACACTCACGCATCAAGAAATTGACTACCAACCACCCAAATCCAAGTTTCGTGAACTCTGTCATAAAAGGCCTTGAGGTGGGTTTCTGGCCCATGTCGACACTACCTTCGGCCAAAACCACCACTTATCCAAACCACATCACGTCTGAGGACGGCCTGCAACTCCTTCGAAAAACTCGCGACAAAGAGGTGAAGTTAGGACGTTATTCAGAAGGCTTTCATTCACCTTTTCGAGGTATGAAGACAGCGCCACTATGCCTGGCCACCAACAAAAATTCAGGAAAAACGAGGATTTGCACCAACATGAGCTTTGGTACCCCATCCCCAAATGACCTGATTGATCGGAACCAAATCAAGATTAAGCTCGACACTATCGCGTCTTTCATTCCGTCTCTCTTATCCCTACGACACCCTCCGAGTATTCCACCAATCAACAACTCAAAGTACTTGTGGGTGAAACCGTCTCAGAAACCTTCGCAACAAGCCGTTATCTGGAAGTCAGATGTCGACTCGGCATTTCGCATACTCGGAATGCATAGGCAGTGGCAGATGAGACAGGCAATTCGCATCGACGGCATGAACCACATCGACCGTTGCGTAAACTTCGGATGCGCAGGATTGCCAAGGATCTGGTGCGGATTCTTCTCCCTCATCCTATGGATTGCCTACTACAAACTAGGCATCACGGACCTAAATTTGTATATGGACAACTCGTGGGGTGCGAGTCACTCAGGAAGCATGGTATCTTTCAAAGCTCACATCATCCCTCTAAATCAGGCCAAATTTTTGACCCTCTTCGACTACTTGGGCATCCCTTGGGCGTGGGAAAAACAAATCTGGGGCCAACAACTTGAGGTCATCGGGCATGTCATCGACTGTGAAACCATGCAAATCTCACTAGCCGAAGAGAAAAAGAGAGCCTTGATTTCCCAACTTCGCTCATTCGCCAATTCGGTTTCACAACCTTTGGTCGAATGGCAAAGACTAACAGGGTGGGCTAACTGGGCAGTGAACACGTTCCCGCTTGGTCGGTGGGCAATTCAATCTTCCTGGAATAAGATCGCGGGAAAAAATCTCAGGAACGCGCATGTCCCTCTCAACAAGTCGACAAAAGAAGATTTAATGTGGCTGGCCGATGCTCTGGAAAAGTGGAACGGAAGACTGATCATGGAGTCACTCCATTGGGAGCTCTCCGCTGCCGATATCATCTTTTTCTGCGACGCCTGCCCTACGGGCGTGGGTATATGGAGCCCAATAACGAACGAGACCTGGGATCTGAACCTAACTCCCCCAGCCAGAGACAATTACTGGGCAGAGCTCCTGGCAGTTGTCATCTCGGTCGACATGGCAGCGTCATCATCAGCAAAAAAGGTTTTGATCTTCACCGACAATGAATCCGTCTGCTACCTATTCGGCTCACATTCACCAACCGATCTGAAAAGAGTCCTATTCAGGCACGCGGCAACAAAAATGCTTGAGCACTCGTTAAACGTCACTGTAAGACACGTTGCAGGAGACAGGAACGTCATCGCTGACGCACTGTCGCGACGAAACATCATTTCGAACAAACAGGCGCCTCCATCACGCGTCCATATTTCCCTACCCTCCATCCCAAAAAACCTGGAAGGCGGTATTCGGCGCGCAAAATAATCCCCTGCTCATAGTTATACAACTCTTGATCAATCTATTTCTCTTTTTATAAAAAAAAAAAAAAAAAAAAAAATCTCTCAATAGATCTCTTTCATTTCCCGTTATTTTTTATTTCATCAACTCACAATGCCAGCAAAAAGATACAAAACGCAGCTCCTATCTTTCGATCAGCGTGAAGCCATGAACGCAAAAGACCGCAATCACTGCCTCAAACCCTCATCCAAAGCTAAATATGACTGTGGAGCTCGCCGATTCATAACCTTCTGCAAAAGCCAAAACGTCCAACCAATCCCGTCCGAAATAAACCTCGCACACTTTATCTCTGTGATAGGCCGCGAGGTGAAACCAGGGACAATCAAAACCTACCTTACCAGCATTGTCCGGCATTACAAATCGCAATTCCCCGACTTAGTAAATATCCGATCTAGCGATAAAATCAAATCATCATTGGTGGGGTGTGAAAAACAGTTCTCACTTCCATCGAAACAAGCTCCTCCGTTTACCTCACTCGACTTGGAGATCGCGTCTAACGCATTCAACCGTTCCTTCAACGATCTTCTCTTCAACCTCATCCTGTCACTCGGGTTCGCCGCTCTGCATCGTTTAGGAGAACTCGTATCCCCAGACGCCGTCAACTTGCGAAACTCCAGAAAATCCATCCGCCGAGCATCAGTCCTAATCTCTCTCGGCGGCGAAGCTGCTACCTATGTTCTTCCATACCACAAGGGCGATCGAAAGTACAAGAGCACTCAAGTAGCTGTTGTAAGTCGTCAAAACAGTCACCTGTGCCCGGTAAAAACCTTAGTCAGATACCTCAATCTGCGGGACAAACTCTTCCCTGCCCAATTACTCCTCTTTGTGAAAGAGGACGGCAACCTTCCTACACGATCATGGTTCATCTCCCGTCTTCAACACGTCTTCGGTTCATCTCGAACAGGTCACTCTCTTAGAGCGGGAGGAGCAACAGCCTTGGCACAAGCGGGCATCGGAATGAAGACAATTCAGATGATAGGACGTTGGTCCTCCGACGCGTACGAACTCTACGTTCGGAATCACCCTATCCTAAACATGCGAAGCATGATCGACCATATGCCAGAAGCCGGACTTACGCTGGGAGAGCAGATCCTATTTCCTGGACAAGCTCTTGTGCGTATTCGTCCCTCCGAATGGGCAGACATACCTCTACCATTTTGCAGTCCTGACCTGGTTCTCTTTCTTACAGCCAACGTCTGAAAGTCACAGGCTCAGCCAAAACAAGGTCGCCCGGATCAATCCCGCGACCAGCTCTCGTGAGTGACTCGTCATTTTATGACTTCATTGACAAGAAGCTGACAGTCTCTCTCTCCCAGAAGACGCTCCACCCCTTTCTCTACAAAGCTCTCCACACCTGTCGTCGTTCCAACGACGCATAGGTGAGCTTCGAGTCAAATGGGCAGTAGTCAGCTCGCTAATGATGATTCATATCAACAGATATCTCATCGAACCGCTCCCTCCACAGCGGGCAGAGGACCCTCATAGAGGACATCCCCCACCAGTATGCTCTTTCCAGTGGAAATCGCATCTGCAGTGCATAATAACTGACGCTCTACCTACACGTGTAGGTCAGCTCGCGTAGGACTGTCGGAGTCGTACACCAAGCGGGACCGCCGCACATCAAGCTCATTCACCTTACCATCACCGACTCTCTACATTTACGAGGGCGGTAGTACTCCCAGTCCGTTTCTTTCCAATGCCCGGCTCCTAGGCCCGACGCATCTGCAATCCAGGCCTCAGGCACCATGAGTAGTCACACGGTCCTTTGCCCAACGTCCTGAAACTGATTCCTTTCAAAACCGGGCATTCCCGGTTTTAAAATGGAAGCGGGATGCGAAAGTTGAAAGCCCGCTGGGTTATCCGGTTTCCGGGCTTCGGATCTTGAAAAACGGGCGCCAAATAGTGAGATCCAAGAACAAATTAAAGAACCTAAAATCGAATTTGAGAATTTAACGAATGTTATTAACAAGTCCAACTGGGATAGGTAAAACTTGTTCTATTTATGCTCTTGCAAATGAAATTGGTTGGGATGTATTTGAATTGAATTCAGGAGTTTTAAGAAAACGGAAAGAAATTGATAGGTAACAAGTTATTGGGTATCATGCATGATGACTTATTCAGAACTCGAGTTCTTCTCAGCTTAAAATACTTACAATTAAAAACCTTTGGTATTTGACAAACCATTGGGAAGACCAGCCAGTCGATGAAACCGATGCATCACATGAAAATAGTGAGTAAAGACTCAACTTGAACTGTTGATAAATTTTGATTGGATGCACTAACCAAAGCTTCTTTGAAATAGGTTTTTGGCATTGGAAACCTGTAATTCCAATTCCAATGAATCATTTAACATGGTTAATCGAATTTGTCGGTATAGGCTTAACAATCTTGAATCTTGCTTTTGTATTTTCTCTGGGTGTTTCCACTGAATTCATCAAAACAATCAAAGCTCTCAAAGATTTAAAATCACTCAGAATTTCACGCGGTATTCAGGAACCTTCAAAATCTGGAATTATTGATTCAAAATCAATATCAAAACTCTTCTCAGCAATACCTAAACTCGATTGTCTAACATTTCGATATGATTCAATCAAAAGCTTAAAACTAAAACCTACAGCTTTATCAAATTTAAGTTGCTTTGCTTTTACAGACTGGGCAGAGTTATGATTGGCGCATCAACTTTAGCTTTTTCTTTTGGTCTAACTGCACCTTTATTGGGACCGCTTTGTAGTAAAATGTTTTTAGCTTTCCCTGTGATAAAAACGTTTCCATTCATTTACAAAAAAGAAACAAGATATGAATTAAGAGCAAGAGAGAACGAGTGAGTTAATTATTATTTTGATTGATCAAGTGATTGTTTTGCATTAGATTTTGAAATCTTGGTATGATCTGATCAAGAACAGGTTTATTGGAAGGGAGTCATTTCATTTTGAGAAATCCATTTGGTTCATGGACCTTTTGATGGCAACTGCAGGAGTAGGACAATGTTGTTGTCCATTTGAGGAAGTGAAAGAAGATGAGATAGCAGATGAAGTTCCTGTCATACTAGAAGTAGAAGCAATCGGTCTAGATGAAGGACCTGCATTGGGTTGATGTGGTTGATGTCGATGTTGTGATGAAGGTTGAGGAGCATGTCTTGAAGAAGAAGGTCGAGTCATTCTTGAATCTCTAGAATCTGAGGCCATCATTTGTCTTGATGTTGATGCCGAAGGAGGAGCACACCATGTGTCGGACGTAGACAACACCCTGGTACAAGCAGATGAGGATGGACGCGAATGAGACTCAGTGATAGTGCTGCCTTGATCGCTATTACCATGGGCTAAGTTAGTCGATTCTGAACTTGGGCCTGCAGCCTTTGATCAACCGGGCTGACGGCTACAGGCAACGGGGACAGAGGAATTAGAAGCAGTTCGATCTTCACCGATTGCGGCCCGACAGGCAGCGATAGTCAAAGTGAATCAGCCTAAAGGTAAAGAGACATCAGCTATATTCTAAGAAGATATCCTCAAAGCGTAAATGAAAGCTTGACTAACCCAAGCTGGTAACTCATGAACTTTGCCAATCAATTGAGTCAAGACTCTTTTCCACTTTGTAAACCCATCAAGATCATCCGCATGAAAAAAGACTTCTGTTCCATCTTTAAATACCAATCTAAAAGTAAATGGTGGTAAGATTTCACCTTGATCTGAAATCAAACTACTAACTACACTTGTCGCATCAGGTGAACCAGGTGCAGCTACACCACATTCTTCTAATTGTAAAACTTCTGATAATTGAATTTCTGCTGATAATTCATTCATGATCTCGTTATAAGCAAATAATGAACCACTGGTGGCTTCGAACGTCCGACGTCACCATGTCTAGGAACAAAAGAGAGAACAAAAGTAAGCAAATATGACGAGATAAGTCCTCAGCCCGCTGAGAGAATTATATTTCAATTAATTTGTACGTGATCTCAGTGAAGAAATAGGTTGATCATCTGTTTGAGTTCCAATCGTAATCAAAATTGGTTTAGGTCGTTTGTGGGTTAGATGTTTGGTAAAATTCAAGGTTGAATTTGGATTTAATTTCTGTTTCTGTTTTCGTTTTCTAGAGTGTTGTTTGAGATGAGGAGTAGGAGTTGATGTTTTAATGATTGGTTCTGATTTTAATTCTGATTTTGATTCTGGTTTAGATTTGATCCAAGTTTTGATTTGATTTGAATGTTTGGAAATGGTTGATTTAATTTGATTTGAATGTTTGAAGATGAACAAAGTGAAGTTTTTTTTGATTTGATGGATGAAATGTTTCTTCTGATGATGATGGGTGGTAGTACAAGTAGTAGTTGATGATTTGGAGGATGATGATTTGTTTTGTGATTTGATTAATTTTAATTTTGAATTTTGTTGAATTTGAAGGATT
>NW_006768920.1:22594-33670 GCF_000204055.1 Melampsora larici-populina 98AG31
ATATCACAGGTTGTAAGGGCTGCACACAAGGGACGTGAAAGTGATTACTGTCAGCTGACAGTCAGCACTGTTGGGGATGTCCCAGTTGCCCTTGTTCCTGAAACAGTTTAGGGTTGGTGTTGTAAAACCCAACACGCGGCTAGCTTGACAAAAGCCCAACCAGCCACAGGTGTCCCCTGGATCAGCAGGTGTCCAGGGATGCCACTGAGGATGAGCTGAGGGGCTTAGATGAAGTGAGCAGATGGGCCAGCCCTCCCTCAGGCTTCTTTGCTAAATAATGTTGCCTGAGGGAGGCCTGAATCATCTCCTCAGTTTCTTTTGATCACATAATGAGCTGACAAGCAGAACTAAATGGGAAACAAATTGGAAACAAATTGGAACAAAGTTAGAGAAAAACAGGAAAATTTCAACGCTCACATAGTTGTGAGCATCAATTTTTGCCCCTGTGATTGTGGTGTTTGGGCATCTGGGGCAGGAGCCAAGGTGCCTTGAGGGTGCAGCTCAGCCCCCATTGCAGCCTGCTACTGCCTACTAGGTGGTTACACACCAGACTTTCCCCGTCAGGGACCCGCCGGGAAACTGGTTTTTCCAAGTCGTCAGCCCAACTCCCGACTCACGGGGATTCCCGACCACCGGGGGCTTCAAAAGCTTCACCCAAACCCCTTACCGATTGGGATCAGCTTTGGGGCTCAGGCTGAGTGCTGACCCTGCGGATGCGGGGTCGCAGTGACGCCGCACAAAACCCAAGGGGGGGTCGATCTGGGGTCAGCGCAACCCCGCACCCGCGGCATCACCACCTTGCATGTAGTGAGCAAAGCCAATTGACTGATTGAGAGGTCAGGAAAACAAGAAGTTCAAGATGAATTGAAAGACATGGCAGGATGCGGGCCAAAGGGCTGGTATGTTCAATTCGAAGTTCAACAGCTGTCAAGATAGCTGTTGTGAGTATGAACAAAGTTCGAGTCCAAAACTGAGTTGTGAACCAGTTTTTGCCTGGCAAGTTAAAATTGAGCGCAACACATACACATCAAGAAATTACCGATAGTTCTCACAACGGCTGTATGTATTTATCCAATGGAGACGCCATACACAATCTGATCAGCGAATTCAAGTTGGCAAATTGTCATTTCTTGTTTCTTTCTGTCGTGCCGCACACTCAGTGAGGCACGATATCATCCATTAGTCTATGAAGAATGTATGATGGTCCTCAACACCTTAGCCTCTCATTGCATAGTAAGGAGACAAAACAATTTAAATCCCCTTACTATCCAATACTTGCATTTTTTGGCGGAGGAGCTCTAAATTTGAAGTACCATCATGTAGTTTTTTTGACTTCTCTGCTTCACCTCACCATAGAAAAAGTTAAGGTGTTGGTATGCCATTCTTCATAAAATGGTACACAACCTCGTACCATAAACATATCTTTTTCTTGGTAGTAAGGTGTTGAGATACGTGATGCAAATTTGATTCCCTGTTTTGCCCAAAAAGGTTGGATTTTTTTGGTCTTAGATTCTTGATGTAATGTGCAAATCCTCCAGGAGTTTCTTCATAGTAAAAACATCAAAGGAACTTATGGCTTAAGTGTTCACTGCTTTTAAGGAATCCAAAATGAAAAAAAGATACAAATACAGGTGAAAGATGAAAAAGACACAATTGAAGATTTTCTATTGGTACAATGGTGTTGTACAGCAATTGCAACACTATATCTACTGGAGCATTTTCATTTTGTCACAAGTATACACAATGAAGATATAGGCATTGCGACTTTGTTGAGGCCACAACAAAATGACCACACAATACAATCTATTGTCACCACCCCCAGCTACTAGGCACTGGCAAGCCAAGGCCTACCACTGACTTCAAAATGACTTCAAGCAAACTTCAATATGTTTTCAATATAATTTTGACATAACTTTACCTGAACATAGGATCCAATGCATTATATTCAGGGAATCTCTGATAACAAGGAATGAATTGTGGGCCCAGTTTACCATTGTTTTTTTAGCTGAATTACATATACTTTAGTGTTGTTTATGTCCTGAAGGGTGGAACCATGTTTCTACAACTACTAGTACTGATATGATCTTTTCTAAGATATCACTATTCCATATCTCTTGAAAAAATTGGTCTTGGGGTAGTGTTTCAAAGATCAAGTGCACAGAACAATCTAACAATGTGGGATATATCTGGCAGATTTCTTCTGGTAAACCTGATTGTATCCAGCTTGATCTTGTGATTCAGAATTTCTTCAAAACAATCTCCCATCAAGGCTTGTGATTTTTGGCCAAGCCTCACTTATTTGCATAGACAGATGTGCAATGACTTTTGGATCCCGGTAGTAATATGTACATCTCACAGAACATGAGTGCCAAGATATGGCTTTTTCAATTTTCTTCGAGAAACACTTGCAAGAATATTCAAATACAGTCCAAAAACATCAGCCAAATATCCTCTACTATCTTGAAGGATTTTCTCTGTAAACCTTGTTTATTCATGTAGAAATATGCACAATTTCTGGAGGATCCTGATGGTACTATCCACACGCCTGCATGGAGCTGTGGTGGGGAGATATCTTGGTTTTGTGTTCTAGCCTCAAGCCTAGATGTCTCATTACACATTGATACTTGGGGCTAGGACACATGACCCCAATATACCCACATCACAGCTTTGTACAGGGGTGTAGATTGTACAGTTGGGATACACCAGACATTGTGCATCTGTGAATGTGGATAAACAAGGGTTACAGGGAAAAAAAATCAACATAGGTGTCAACTGTAAGAGGTTCTGCAGAGCAGAACCCCTACCTAGTTGACAAAGATACAAACAAATGGTTGAACCATTATCAGAAAACAGACTTATAAAAAAGAAAAAAACCTACATCGCTATCACTCAGTGTCAAGAGTGTATAACTTAGAATAAAAGACTTTTTACATTAAATTAACATACTAAAACTATACTTAATAAGTTATGTTTAACAAAACATTGTCCAAGTAAAAGTGAGGTAAGTAACCAAAAGAGTAGTTATCGAAACAACTAAGAAACAAAAGATAAGGGTCCGGTCAATTAAACAAACCCTGACCAGGCAAACCCTTAACTACAACTATCATCAGCATATTTGACTGGACTAGGCAGCAACAATCATATGATGTAATCAAACCCTGAAAGTTCATCAAGAGAACACTCGCTGAACCAGGTATATAAAATATGAGCCTACTTCAAAGGAATGAAAAATCATCTTTTTACCACGCACAAATTTAAAACCACCTTTTCAAACAAACTCACTGTTTTAGAAAGATCCACTTCGTATTATTCCTTTTTCACTCATCTGTCCAAGACTTACAGTTATACATTAGAAACTTACTTACTAGCTTCTTTCGTATCAAACTCGCGTCTCGGCCAGACCTCTTTTTCTCTTTTTCATCTTCATCTTATATCCCCCTCAGGACGTTAAAGATCGTGATAGTACTGACTATCTTCGACTAAAGTTCCTAAAAATTATCCTCTATTTTTGATAAAGAATTGTTTTATCAAACTAACGCTGAAGCGTCATCCTAAGGCACTGCTTACGTCTAAACAACGTATTCTCCTTGGAAGGTAGTAAAAGTGATTGCACTTTTATCTTCAGAACTGGCAGCGGTTTTATTCCGCACCTAAGACAGTTATAACTAACAACTATAACTACTTTTAATTACTCACGAAGAATTTGAAAAATAATCTCCCTCTAGTTTCAAGAAATCTTGATTAAAACTAGAAAGAATACATTTTGTGAGTATCTTTCAACTCTGAACTAACTAGTATTCACCTTACTTGTAGTCTCAGGTTGACAATTGGGGGCCTCATCTTTACAAATACCTTTTTCTTTTTCTTTTGGAAAAACAAAGACAAATCGAACTCGAAACCTTTCTTTTTAATCAATTATCAAACTGACACATCAAAAGCAAGTTCGATATTGATCCAAATAGAATCGCGCATTTTTATAGCTTTTCGATCTTTTCCTCGAAAGCAACAATTTCTTATCAACCTACAGACGTTGGAGCTCTTCAGTTGTTAGAAGAACTCCCTTTTTTCTCGTTCCAACAGGAAAATCCTTTTACGGACGAAGCATACCACCAGTCGTTCGGAATCCACGTTTTAAACGTTAATCACCCGTTTCTACAACTTTACGCTAGTTTAAACGATTTAGACAACGACATTTGGATTGAGGATCTGCTTTAACAAACTCAAGAAATCGATTATAAAATAGTAAGTTAACTATTACTATCTCATAGACATTTGGTTTAGTTCGAGAGCTCTAAGAGAGATCGATTTTAACAATCCTTTTAAACTGGGTCTTCCGTGTTCGATTCGAAACAGTGAACGTAGACGAAGTTCGTACCTTAGCACCTTACAACCCGGCAGACGAAGACCTCCTAGACTACGAAGAGGCAGGAAGTGAGTCATTCGAAGACTCGTACATAACTCTATAGCTTCCATAAGTACCAGTGGCTTACGGCTCTGCTTGTGTGACGTAGTGGAACATCAACCGAACGATCAGCGAAGTATCGCTCCGTCTACAGCACCAGCTTCGGCGACAAAGAATCGCTACGCGAAGCCAGCACCGTTGAAACTACGTACGGCAGATCCGTTTCGAAGCCAAAAGACTTCACCTCGCGAGCCAAGACCAGTGTCACTACTAGAGTTCCAAGCGTCCTTTGGTAGAAAAGGTACCGCCACTCAGAATCAGTATCATCCACGTAAGAACAATCTTTTAAGAAAGAAATCTTGTAAAATTTGACCTTTTAGACACAACCAACATACTAATACCCTGATGGCTCCCACCACTAGAAGCGGCTCCTCGCGAGCACCCAGCGTTGCAGACGCAACAACTACGGTCGGCGATGATGATCGACGAGGTTCCCAACCTCCAGTCAGCAGTCGAAAGCCAAGCACCTCCACCACCACCTCCAAAAGGAGTAAGACGGCCCCTCACGATAGAAGAGACCGACTTACTCCTGATGCACAGAGCGAACTACGACGTGTGGGAACAGGCCAAGACCCAGAAAGATCGAGCAGCCTTCAAGAAAGCGACACTCAAAGGCAAGGCCTCTCACAGACAACTGTCCAAACTGATGGGCTTCAAGTATCTAATGGAGCATACCAACAGTTGGAACCCAGCGATCTGGGATTGGAATACTTTCGAGCTCAGAGCGAAAGGGAAACCTCCATCCTCGGACCCCCATCCACGTCGAAATCAAACCAGTTCTCGCCAAGGGAATTCCAACGGCGAACTAGTGATTCAACTCATCAGAGAGGCAGGCAAGGCAGTGAGGAACTAGACCTCACCATTCTCCCTTTAGATCAAGAACTTATCAATCCTGTATTTCATCACCTGAAAATGTACCTTGACCCCATTGTATGTAATCAGGACAAGTTGTTTAATGAAATAAAAACCATGTTGTCACTCGTTAAAAGTCGTGATGCGAATAGAAGAATTGATGTGATTGATAAAACAATTGCTGAGCTGATTAAGAACGTGAATGATCAAGTAAAAACGTTGAATCAAATAGGTTTAGTAGTAAAGAAAGCATCTGAGAACATGACAGAAACTAAGCAAGGTCTGCATAAATGGACAACTGATGCTATCGAAGCTATAGACAATGCAATGGCTGGTACACGTCAACTGCTTGTGGATAATAATCAGAAGCATTTAGACGACCAAACCAGGGAGATTAATAAGATGGTCCATGTTCTCAACAACAACATGAGAGCTACAAATGATACTATCCGCGAAAACAGTGAGAACCAACAGCCCACGGAACAATTCACAAAGAAAACACATGATCAGCTAGCAAACATGAATAAGACGCCTTTTGAAATCGAAAGAGGATATAATCCCCGAACTCCAAAAGACATGGTCAGGGATAAAACTATACAAGTTCACCCGACGTCACTCAGCTTCCATGATATGTTGTCAAAAGCCAGGGAACATGCTAGAAGCTGTATTGATGATGCGGTTAAATACAACAAACACCGATGGGATAAAACTCACAAAGAGCCAGAATTCGCAGTAGGCGACAAAGTATTAGTATCAACGGTTAACTTTAACAATATACAAGGACCGCGTAAGCTGAAAGACTCCTTTGTAGGACCATTTATAATCATTAAACTACACGGTCCAAATGCGGTAGAAGTTTTGTTAACAGGTGACTTTGCCCGAAAACACCCAACCTTCCCAGTTTCTCTATTAAAACACTTCAAAGAAGCAGAACCAGGCAAATTCTCTAAGCGTACTCAAATTGAGGAAGTTGTACCGTTTGACGACGAAGCTCCTAAAAGTATACTTAAAGTATTAGACCAAAAGAGAGTGAAGTTGAGCGGTAAAGAAGTAAGATTGTATCTTGTCAGATACAAAGGGAAACCATCTGACCAAGATGAATGGCTCCCAGAGGATAAAATAGCCAATGCATCACAGGTTCTTAGAAAATTCAGAATAGAAAAGAAAAACTCCTCCTGATCTTTTCTTTTTTCCGACCCCGGTGAGTGTCAACTGTAAGAGGTTCTGCAGAGCAGAACCCCTACCTAGTTGACAAAGATACAAACAAATGGTTGAACCATTATCAGAAAACAGACTTATAAAAAAGAAAAAAACCTACATCGCTATCACTCAGTGTCAAGAGTGTATAACTTAGAATAAAAGACTTTTTACATTAAATTAACATACTAAAACTATACTTAATAAGTTATGTTTAACAAAACATTGTCCAAGTAAAAGTGAGGTAAGTAACCAAAAGAGTAGTTATCGAAACAACTAAGAAACAAAAGATAAGGGTCCGGTCAATTAAACAAACCCTGACCAGGCAAACCCTTAACTACAACTATCATCAGCATATTTGACTGGACTAGGCAGCAACAATCATATGATGTAATCAAACCCTGAAAGTTCATCAAGAGAACACTCGCTGAACCAGGTATATAAAATATGAGCCTACTTCAAAGGAATGAAAAATCATCTTTTTACCACGCACAAATTTAAAACCACCTTTTCAAACAAACTCACTGTTTTAGAAAGATCCACTTCGTATTATTCCTTTTTCACTCATCTGTCCAAGACTTACAGTTATACATTAGAAACTTACTTACTAGCTTCTTTCGTATCAAACTCGCGTCTCGGCCAGACCTCTTTTTCTCTTTTTCATCTTCATCTTATATCCCCCTCAGGACGTTAAAGATCGTGATAGTACTGACTATCTTCGACTAAAGTTCCTAAAAATTATCCTCTATTTTTGATAAAGAATTGTTTTATCAAACTAACGCTGAAGCGTCATCCTAAGGCACTGCTTACGTCTAAACAACGTATTCTCCTTGGAAGGTAGTAAAAGTGATTGCACTTTTATCTTCAGAACTGGCAGCGGTTTTATTCCGCACCTAAGACAGTTATAACTAACAACTATAACTACTTTTAATTACTCACGAAGAATTTGAAAAATAATCTCCCTCTAGTTTCAAGAAATCTTGATTAAAACTAGAAAGAATACATTTTGTGAGTATCTTTCAACTCTGAACTAACTAGTATTCACCTTACTTGTAGTCTCAGGTTGACAATAGGAGAGAATTTTTGGCAATTCTTTTGGAGTGTATTGGAATATTTATCTTTTTCTAAAAGAAATTCAAAAATGTTGTATCTTGGCACTCAGATTCTGTACAGAGGTGTACATACTACTACTGGGATCCGCCAGTCATTGCACATTGGTCTACCAAAATAAGTGAGGCTACAGGCAAAAATCACAAGCCTTGTTGGGAGATCTTTTCTAACTTTTCTAACATGTATGGGCATAAACCTGGTTTACAAGAACAAATCTACTGAAGATATCAAAGATTGTTACATTTTTCTGGACCAGTCATGTTATTCTAAAAATGAAGCATTGTCATATTTTTTTGGGATGGAGAACTGTCCAGATGGTTGCAGGCATCATCTTAAGTTCTTTTGAATTTTGCTTGAAATTACTTTGGAAACTTCCTGGAGTTGTGGTAGTCTCTGGCCTGCCAGTGAATAGTAGCTGGGGTCTGTGGATACAATCATCAAGTGTATTGAAGTTCTTTATCTCTGGCATGTGTTGTGCTACCAACACCTGAAGTGCTCCACTTCAATTGTCAGCCTGAGCCTTGAAACGGGTGGCTTTAAGAGAATCATAGCTGAATGATTGTGTGCTTGATGCTTCTTTATTGGCTTTGTTACAGAGTCACTGAGGTAAATTCAAGCCTTGGAATGTGTCCCGCTGCCTGATACTCACTGAAAGGTCTGTTCCTTCAGGGTCCTCTGAGGTAGGTACAAGAGTATCCCTGTCTCAGGTTTACAATTCAATGCAACAGTCTAGTTTCTACATATTGATAAAGAGACATCAATAACAATCTTCAAAAATCTTGGACAATAAGATGAAATTTAAATAGATGTCTGGATCTTTAGATCAATAACAACATTCTTTAGCAAAAAGATACACAATAATTACAGTTATAAAAAACAGTAAGAGTCAAGTAACAAAGGTAGGATCAATGAATTAGATACAATCTAAGGGAAAAGTATGAGCTGGTCTTTTAGTAAAAAGTTATAGAGTTTGATTTCTAAAAGTAAAGTTGTTGGTTCGTAAAAAGGTATTTTCCGTTCTTGGATGGAAAATAATGTTGCCTTGACATGTGTATGTATTTCTGATATAGTGCATCAGGGTCTCTTTGTATGTGGTCATAAGGGTTCATTTGTGGTAAGCTGAACCCAGCAAAAATGCTCCTTGTGCCATATCAATATTACTTCTTGGAAATAGGGTCTTGGCTCCTTTCAGCTTGGTTGTTGTTTGCCCGGTGGGTTCTTTCAAACTAAAGCCATTGGCTGGCAATGGGAGTAATGTGAAATACTCCTCATGGCTGACATCAATCCACTTTTTTCTTTTTTTTGTAACGGAGCACAATCCCACTACATCTGAGACCCACTCTTGCCACCATGTCCGTGTGGTGTTTGCTTGTCAACAAGCACACACGAGTTGCCTTTGTGCCTCAAAGGCATTCTGTGTGCGCTTGTTGTTGGGCGACTGTCACCAGGACACAGTGTGCTCTGCTCATGAGACCAACCCACACCTCTTGCGCTCAACCACATATGATCTTTGGTTTCAGAGTGGGGTGGAGTCTTCAATTCACTGACATGGTTTTATGATGCAAATTGATAAGAATACAGAAATAAGTATATGCATAAATGACCAAGGAGAAAGCAAACCATGAGACATGAACATTGAAACAAACATCCAGGGATAAATCAGAGTGTGAGGGTTGGGTGCTCAGATGAGTACTCAACACTGCCAGCATTAAATATGTTCCCTGGTCGGAACATGACCTAGGCTGGGAATATCATTGAGAGAAGAATGGTGCATCAAATCATCTTGCACTGCACATCTGAGCCATAAAGCATACACTACATATGTGCAAACATCTGAGTAAATCCTTAGCTATCAGCTACATACAGGTCCGCTCAGTTTTCTGCTCATCTAGATAAGAAGTTCATGTGTAATACATGCTGTAACTTTGTTCAGATTGAGCCACACATCTCAAAATATTGACTACATATATCACAATGGCTACTCAGGAAATATTCATGGAACTGTGTAACAGTAGCAGGATGGGAATGTGATCACTAGGACCCATATTCCCATCTGGGAACCTCTTTAATGCTGGCAGTGCAAGGCTCACTTTATTGGGTTATGTAGGGGTTTATAGGTTTCAATTGATTATCTTATATTTCAAATATAATGTAATTACAACTAGCAATATATAATTAGAGGAGGAAGGGAAAAGGGGACTGGTCTGTTTGGATAAATCCAGACAGACTACAGTTAAGTGACTCCTGAAAAGGAGGTTTATAATTATAATAAATAAATGTTATAATTAATGAAGGATGGATCCAAAAGTCCTTCCTTTAATCCTTTTTAAGTAACAGATTAAAGAGTGATATAAAGGTCACTACACTGGTTGTTCTTAAAGTCACCAACTTATGGTTGTTCTTAAGGTCACCATCCTGAAAGTAATTATATGTAGGTCACTAGCCTTGGGTTTTTTGAAGGTCACCAACCTAAAAGAGTTCCTACTTGGGGGAAGTAGAGGATCCAGAAAGGTTGAAGGTATTACTTACTTTTAATCAAGGAACTGATTAAAGTAATGAAGATATCACTAGTCTCATATTTATAAGACTCTTGATGTTACTTCAGTAGAACTTTAATTGTTCTTAAAAGTAGTGTGTAATAATTGCTTGGGGGAGGATCTCTGAAGGCTGAGGGAGGAGGAGATTATATACTCTCCTCTCCAAACCTAATTGTAGTAATATTTGTTTGTATCACTACCATGGTTTAGGGTTTAATCATTACTGTTAGTTATGATTATTATTATTGTTACATAATTACATATACATGTTATGTAATTTATTTAGTATAAGCATTGTAACTCTTGACACTGAGTTATGAGGTGTAAATGGTGTTTTATTACATATTACATATGATTTTGATTGTATATTTATATTTAATTGATGTTTGTATATGTTCTATTGCATGCTACAAGTGTTTTATAAGCTGTATGTACATGTAATTAGGTTTATAAGTGGAAATTATATATTATAAGTTAGTTTTGGGTACATGTATATGTACCCAGCGCTGACACAGAGGAATTAGTCATGTTTGAACTCAATTGTTCATGTGAGGTAGGAACATGCAAGCCACCCCGCTGGGGAATGCGAAGGCGCTGTGGTCATCCTGCAGTAAAAGTGGCCCGAGCTGTCCCTGTGGTTTCAACAGACCACAATTGCAGGAGGAAACCACAGGTGGTACCCTGCAACACTGCATTGGGCATAACTGGTAGGTGTTTGATTTTGATCATATGTACAGTCGTTTTCCAAAAGCTTGCCGCTAATTCACCGCCAAATTGCTTGAGTTTTGCGGGCAAATTTCGGCAAGCTTTTTGAAAACGACTGTACAACTTCATTTCTTTATGTTTACCTTTCAATCCTGTTACCTCACTTGATGTCAACTTGATAAATTTTTCTTGAGTTCCACTCCAGTGTTTGTT
>NW_006768920.1:33928-36616 GCF_000204055.1 Melampsora larici-populina 98AG31
GGAACGTGCTGCACTGTAGAGCATCTGTAGTCCTTGGTTTGGGGTAATACGGCCGGATTGAAGAGTTGTTTCAAGCAAGCATGACTTTGAGATCTCATTCAATGTTATAAACCAAAGATAAAAAGACACAAAACAAAAGCAAAACAAAAAACAATAACAATAACAAAAAAAGGAAGCAAGCTGAGACTGACTTGATAGGGAAACTTGTTCATCTTCTCAGTATAAAAATGATGAAGAACACTTCATGCACTTTGTACAATGTGATTTGGGTCTTCTTGTCCCTCCACAAGTTTTTCAAAGGAGATTCAGGAGTATACTTTAAACAAAAACCCAGTTCAGGGAAGTGCAGATTAACAAAAAGCAACAAGTGAGTATGATGGTGTGAAATATGTAGGAGAAAAAAAGAAAAACAATCATGTCCAAATTTTGTGAAGGGGGAGAAGGAGGAGAAATTTCAAGCAGACTACTTGCAACCCACAAGTTCCTCTGTTGTGAGAAGCCCTTCAACACAATTTTCTTTCAATCTCAGACCCCTGTCAAGGCCTGATAATGAGCCAGCTATGGAACATTTCCCAGGATTCCCTCTTGGGTGTATAGTGGACTCAAATCTTTGACAGGAAGAAGCCAAAAGACATTGCAAGGAGTAACTTAACCAAGTCCCTCAATGCTGAGACATCTGTCTGTCAAGCAAGTCAAATCTGCATGTCTCAGCATGAGGGACTTGCATCTAATTTTGTGTTATTGGCCTGAGGCCTAGGGATTTCATTGCGGATGAAATCTTGATCTGTACTTTTGCATGATCTCACCAAGGAATCTTTTACAACACTTCATGGGGATATGCGCTGACCCCCTCTTCAAAATTTACAAGTGGAATTGTTGAGATTTCCTGGTTGCTCACTGAGCTACATAATATGCTACTTTGTGATTTTCACACATAGCTCACATGTAGCTCTGATAAGTTGGGGACTTACTCCTATAAACCACAGAGCTAAATGTGAGCTACATGTGAAAATGTCAAATTAAAACAACATGTAGCTCAGCACGCAACCAAGTAATTTTGATCATTCAAGCTCTACATTTTGAAACACATGGCAGCACATATGCCCATGATGCGCAGTAAAAAGATCCTTGGTGAGCTCACAGAAATGGGGAAATGAAGATTGCCTCTGCAAAGGAATCCTTACCCCTCAAGCCAAAATGTTGAGTCTAGATGTAAGTCACTGTCCCTCATGCTGAAACATGTGCATTCAACTTGCTTGAATGACAGCTGTCTCAGCATTGAGGGACTTGGTTGAGAGCATACACTTTTCTCTTGGTAAATGACCTTGGTATGGTAAATTTTACTGAAATTTACCATATCAAGCTTCAAAATCTGCAATTGTTTCCAAAGTACAGATTGGTACATAGAGAATCAATCCCAAAATTGATAGGAGTCCAGTGAATTTAATGGACCTCTACCAAATTGGTATTGGCAAATTACTAGACTGTTACTGAGCTATGCATCACCCCACCACTCCCAAAAACCAGAGTTTGACACAACACCTCCCCTTTTCTGCTCTGTTTTCAAATTGGCTGTTTTCAATCCTTTTCTTTTTGAATTGATTGTTTGAAACTTGATTGTTCTTCAAATGATTGTTTTTTGAGCTGATTGTTTTGAAACTGATAGTTTTCAAACAACCCTCATTGAGCAACAACAAAAAGTCTTACTTCATGCTTTGAGAGTTGCAGTTTGTTTCAAAATGCATGATAGTGGGAGGGAGTCTGTTTTGTTCAGTAATGATATTTGCTGAAACAAAGCTTGGTTGATGTCTGGTCTTCTAGTCATGATAGCTTGATAACTTGGTAGTTGAACAAACTCCAGGGCCATGTGTCAATTCAAGGAAACTTCAAGTTTTCTTTTTCAAAAATTCAAGATACTGTTCTTGTTTTCCATATTTTTTGGCTGACCAAGGGGTCAAAGTTGAAGACATGCCCAGACACGTGCCCGGACTTGTACTTTGTATCCCGTAAATGTTTGACCCAACCCATAATGTCTGCAATAACACAGATTGTAACTCTTGTGAAACTTTGCAATTCCAACCTGAGATTGCTGTTGATGAACACATATCAGTTGCAAATGATGATGCTTGTAAATGTAAATCTTGTACAATTATGATTGGTGTATATCAAGTGGATGCGATTTTATTGTTTTTCTTTGCGCCTCTTGTGCCCTCTTGTGCCCCCAGCCAAATAGTGGGCGTGCCCAACCCCTCTTGGGTGCAACCGGGCGCACCTTTTTTGAAATATTGCGCCCACCACATGACACCCATGCAATTAAACTTAACAAAATCCCACGCTCGTGCATCCTCGCAAGGTGTCGAGCAAGGGACTTACGCCAAATGTGTACGCTCCAAAACCTCAGAGATTTGGGTTTGGCAGGGAGCTTGCTTCAAGTCCTTATACCTTTTTCCACACCAAGGATTTGGATATAGTCCAAAGAGAGAACTTGTGCGCTGATATCTTGCACTGAGACTACAATTTTTTTTCCCAAGGAAGTTAATCCCTTCTTTCCAAAAATGTGCTTCAAAGATTGGGTCTTAGCAGCAAATTTGGACTCGAGAGAGAGGTTACATGTGTAATCCTCTGTTAAGAGCCCAATATGCGCATTTTAGGCAAGAGGGAAGCACTTTCCTCGGGAAAAAATATGTA
>NW_006768920.1:36741-43358 GCF_000204055.1 Melampsora larici-populina 98AG31
GTAAGAATCAATTCTGGCCACCTCTCTCACAAGTGTCACAGACTTGAGTTGCTGTTGCCAGTGGTACAAGGTTTTGTAAATGACATGCTACAGCCAATTTGAGAATGATTGATTTCCTTTAAACTTAACAAAGTCCCACGCTCGCGCCTACTCGCGAGGTGTCGAGCGGAGGGACTTACGCCAAACTAGCACGCCGTCAAGCGTTAGGAATGAGAATTTGGCTGAGGATGTCCTCGCAAGCCATCTATATCCTTCAATGACCGAGGAATCTTTCCAGACCCATAACAAACATTGTGCGCAGGCGTCCTGCGCACAATGTACACTATTTTTTTCCCGAGGAAGTCTCTATCTTCTTTCCTTTTATCCATCTCTTTCTTTTGGTCTCAGCACCACGTGTAACATGTGAATTACTTGAATGATTGCTGCGACTCATAAGGTGAGTTGCTTATGGTTATGTCTCTCGTCTTAACGAAGTATCACTAAGTATCCTACTAGACTCAGACCTTACCACATAAGCTCAGCATTTCGCACGTAACATGGATAGCCTCTGCTACAGCAACTAAAGTAAGCAAATCAACCTGAGTAAAGCCAGTGATGTGATTTGTCCCTGATTTCATCATTAGTCACTGATGGAGACTCATCCACAAACTGGTAATCCAGGACATAAACACATTACCTCATGAGATAGGCGATTGAAAATGACGAAGGGTACGAAGTAGTTGGACATCTATTGAACTGGTCTTAGGAGTAGATGACCTTGGCATTTGGTTCAATGAACCAAATGTTTCTTTTTGAATCAAAAGAAACTACAAAGACTTTTTGTGAACAAAAAAACTCGTCAAGAGTTGCGAGCATTCACCAAACCAAACCAACATGCCTCCTTCTCGTGTCAGGGATGAAAAGCTCACTTCAACCGTTATTGAAATTACAGTCAATATTGTCAATCAGTTGAAAAAATCAAACCTCAACTTTAAAGATTTTCTCTATGCTTACCTAGTAGCAGAGGACTCGGATGGGACCTTGAAGGCTTCTCGCCGATTTTGGGGACGGCGTAAGGGATGGGCTTCAACTTTGAGCGTCTTAGAAGCTATGCGAAAACATATTTGCAACAATATGAAGGGTAGACTATTATGGAAGTCTTTCATACTTTCAGAAGTGAGTCAGGAAATTTTAGATGTGTTGCATCATCATCTTACATCTTACAAATGTTGGGTACTTGGTAGGCCAAGCGAATAGTAGACATGGAGGCATCCCGTTGATGGCGAAATCGTTGCTACCCTGATCGCGTGGCCGCCAGCACTGTCGATCCGAGCTTCTTTTCCGAAAAAAACATTCAGAAGCGGGCTGACCAACTTCGAAGTGCCATGGGTTTTCTATGGTCACTGATTCGACATCGTTTATCTTCCAACAGACCCGGAACAGAGCCTGATAGCGAGGTCATGTCGGAAGCCTCCGAGATCAGCGTGGCCGATTCCTTAGTAGATTTGGGGAGCGGGGCTGAGCCTGTTGACATTACAATTGAAAATACGCATGTTCCTGATGCATCGGAAGATATGTGGGTGGATATTGAGGCAGGCTCCACAAATCTCAATCGAGTCATGGATGATGATTCTGATACTTTGTCCGGAGGATTCTCTGAAGATGATCTCTTCACAGTTCAAAGGGATGGTGGTACTGGTATGATGGAAGATGGTATTCGAAAAGGACGTCAAGCCGAATCTCATGCTGAGGATGAAACCTTTGAAGTTGATGACCCACTAGAAGATTTGATAGATGGTGAAGATGTGACTTACGTGAAGAAGGGATCGAAAATGGACCAGGCAAAAAGAAGATTTGATTGTGTTCGTAGGTCTCGTGTGGATCCATTCCAGACCATTTGATCTGATCTTGATTGGTCTGTCATTTAACAGGTTGCAACAACAGTCTGCTCAATGATTGCGTTTGTAAACAAACGCTCGGTGAATAGTCGTCAAATCGAAAACTCAGTGGCTTTCCTGGCTGGTGGCGTCAGCGAGAGAATCAATCAATATCTCCACGCCATGGGTCTTACGGCGTCTCGTCGATCCGCGTTGCGTGCGGTCACTCACTTGGCCAAGATAGGAATGACTATACTGAGAGCCAGAGTCTCTCGTGACTATCACATCCGACCTTTTCTAATTCTCGATAATTTCGATATCCAGGAGCGGGTTCATTATTCCAGGGTAGAAGCTGATTCACGCATGTACCATGGAATTTATGGTTACATGCATTTCATACCCAAAAAATTGACATCAAATGAAAAAATAGATGTGAAAGATCTAACTCTAGATACATTTGTTCAGGCTATGCGAGATGCTGAGGAAAAGGAAGTTGATGTTAAGGATTTTCTACCTAGCCTTCCCGAACGTGCACACTGGAAGGATACGATTGACGCGCAGCTAGGACAGGCTTACTTAGATTATATTGTGACTGAAAATAGGACACTGGAGCCTGCGAAGTTGCCTAACTTAACTAGAACCCCACCTTCGCTCGACCCACTCCCGGCCGAGAAACCAGATGTAGTCATGTTGCCATTGATGGATCTCTCTTGTGGTTCGGCAGAGGGCGTTGGGCAGGTCCTTGATCATGTAGCTAATATCACAGGCCGACCACTGAAAGACAACGCACATGATCTGCAGGTGGTTGAAGGAGATGTAGGTACTTGCATCAACCTGGAGAGTTATCGAGCAAAACTCCATCCTGCAGGTAGAAGATATGAAAGTATGATTAACTATCTAACCCTACCGGGTGCCGCTCACTCAATGTGGAACGTTGGCCAGTGGCAAATTTTAGGTGGATGGGGGACTAAAGAAGATACCAAGGATTTGCCTTATTCAAAGAGTTGGGAAGTACTTTCGGGCAAGACGGAAAAGCCAGTAGTCAAGAAAGACTTTGGCGTGATCATGCGGATGATCTACCATATTCATTTCGCAACGATGGTTTGGTGTTTGCGGTCAGTTTTCTATTCTCTTGATTATACTAACATGATGTTAATTATATAAATTCTTTCAGTGATGTGATTAGGTCTCAATCAAAGACGCCTGATCTATCGGATACAAACACTGCTAAATCCATTATCGATCAGACCCGAGTAAGGTATTTTTCGAAAGAAAGCCTAAACTCATCTCGAGCAAAGGGTGATATACGAGGGTATAATCTACGCCTTCGGTTGCGTGATCTTGCAACTTATGTGGAGGCTGATCAGGCCACGAAGGCTGGAGATATTGGTCGTCTCATCAAGATGTGGAAACGATGGGCCACGATGGCCCATGGTGCGCCTGGTCTATCGCATTATGCTCAACACTTGCCTCGTCTGGTATTACTCCTGGAATACTATCTGCCGCCGGGCCTAGCTCGAGTGATCAAACATTCGATGTTGATCTCGGCGCGAGGAGCCAGAAATAAGTTCGAGGCCAAAGATCTTCATCTTGAACATCAAATTTGGTGGTTAAAATACTTTTTCAACCATGCGGTAGGCAGGTTTTTTACTCACACTTTGACCACTTTGCTTTTGGTCCAAGTAACTCTATCAGGCTCAATCACGACTTTTGATTATGATTTGTAGGGTTCAGGAACAAAGGTCAGAAGACTGGCAGTTCGATATGCATTGAACATCAAATTGGTGAGAACCTTTCAGTCAAACACGGTGTTAGCTACAATTGATGTGTTGGGTTAATAAAACCAGTTCCAGCTCATAATGACTCAGATTAAAAATAAGGCGGGATTTGAAAGTGTTTTTCAAACAAAACACATTCACTTAACTACAAAATCAATTCAAGCCTTTCTTCGTGTTGCTGATCGAATGTACAGTTCACACAATGATACGTCTCAACCGGAACCGATGCCTGATCTCCTGCAAACTGGTTTCGAGAAGTTGCAGGAGATCTTTCAGACAGAGTACACTCATCATGCTAAGTCTCGATTCCATTGGGGAAGCACTCAATCACATGACATTCCGACGTTCGCTCAAGATCAAACCGCTACAACCAATCAACCAGGCGAAGAATCATTGGAAGAAACATCAAACGAGATGTTTGAAGAAAGTGAGTGAACTTATACATATGAATTCAATAAAGGGTTCAAAAAGACTTACATGGCTACGTTCGGTAGGTTTGCCCATGGAGTTCTGATTTTTTTTGTTGATGGACTGGCGACTGTACGTTGCGGTTGGTAGTTGGCAGGACAGATTGTCGAAAGTTTGGTTGCGTTTGATCTCGAGAAATGTTCTGATCATTCCGAAAGATTTGTTGATTGTTGGAACTAGTTGTAAGTGTTGGAGTTCGATACGTGATGTGTTGGTTCAAATGGTGATAGGGCCTGTTGGACTGAGTTAGAACCGGAAGGGTTGGAAACTTTTGGGAGGTTTGGACTGGGGAATTTGTTTGATTACGATCACGTTGTTTAATGATGTGAAATGAAGGAGAGCTTTGTGAGAGTGAGGAGTGTTGTTTGTTCGCATCAAAATGTTGTTGAGGTTGATTGCTATTGATAACACTTGAAAGGGATGCCATTTGATAGTCCGGAGCTGACCGTACAGCAGAAGATCTATTTGATGGCGCGAAAAATTCTAAACGTTGTATTCCTGGTAGTGTAGGTCGATTGAGGTTGGTGAGGTTTGACAGTGGCAACCTCGTGTTCAAATTTGATTGAGGTTGTGTATTCAAAGCGGATGGAGTAGTTGATGGGGAGATCACTTGAGGATTGAATCGATTTGCGTTGGGGTACTTGACCATATCAGGATATTCAAGCTCGGCACGGTTGAGACCCAAAGACACCGGTGTAGTCATCGTTGTGCGAGTATTAGTCTGATAGGCCTGATTTGCTGAGGGAAGCAGCCTGGTGACAGGATAAGGATTCGGAGGGCGCATAGGTCCGAGGTTTTCTGAAGGAGTATCCTGGAAAACAACATATGCTCGCGTAACATAGGGTGTCTGAGGTGTTGATGGAAGGAGGGATTGCTTCACATGAGTTTGATAGGCTCTATCGGCAAACCCATTATGACTCGGATATTGCAAAGACATATCACGTGTTATCCTAGAAACCGAGATGCGTGATGACTGTTGAGCATTCTTTGGTGGGTTTGATGTATCATTAGGGAGGCCAAGATCTGAGCCGGACAATTGAGAGACCTTCTTAGACGGACGTTTCAAAACCTGACGAGTTGGTTCTTGTGAAAACTCCTGATTAACGAATGAGTTGGACTGTTCTAAAATATCAGTTTCTACGTTGGCCTCTTGAGCTTTCCTCTTTTTTTTGGTCGATCCAACTTCTTCAATTGTGCTTGTTCCAATTTCTTTGTTGCCGCAACCACTCGAGCTTTATGAAGAAGTGCAATATCTGAAAGGTTTGATTTATAGATTTCCGAATCTTGCCATTTTGAAATACAATTTAAAATACACATAAACATTCCTTTGATAGCCTCACTACCTAGTATGGTGCGAAGTGAAACACCTTTAGAAATGACGTCTGCGTTTTTGGCAATGGGCCATGCATGACTTTCACGATCAAAAACCACGAGAAGATCAATGCAAAATTCACCGTCAATATTCTCAGTGTCGTATAACAACTTGATTTCTGCCATTAGATTGTCGACCAGTGCATTAAAGACTATCATATCTCTTGCCCGATCTTTTGGCGGGCAAGTTAATATTGATTGAAGATCGGCTTCGTACTGTTTGTCCAAAGGCGTACAGCAGATTTCGTGAGATATAGGAGAAGTGTAGGTTCCCAACGCAATGTCAGTGAAGTTTGCCTTTGTGGCTTGATGTTCCAGAGAATTCGATTATCGTTGAGATCCGGCGAAAGTGGGCGAAAAGGCAGATGGGCGAAAAGTATCCTCAAGACGCCACCTTCCTGTATGTACATAGGAAGATGGCTTGAGCCTTGGATGTAGTACCTTGTACAGTCAACTCCCTCTAAGTTGATATCCCTATAAGTGCATAATTCTCTATCTGCATAGGATTTTTTGCCGCCAAAAAGGGGTTTTCAAGCCAAAATGAGGTCTATAAGTGCATATTCCTTTAAGTGCATGAAAAAACCACCCGCCAAACTGTATGTAATTAGAGGGAGTTGACTGTAGTACAGGTCGCAATCGGAAACTCGCTCACTTCCAGCTCGCGACTATCAAGAGAGCATATGTAAGTAGGAGAAAACAATCACCTCCGCTAACGTCGTCAGATTGCATAACATCTGGCTGAGAAATGAATTGATCAAGCTCTGTCTGATTCAGAAAGATCAGCTTGACATATTCTGTTTTTAAGTTTTTTTTTTGCTTTCAAGTTTTTGGCTCCACTTCTTTGAACGGTCATTGGTTTTTATTTTCATTTCCACGTTTTATAAAGCTTGGATTGATAAATGTTGGCTTAAGCATTTTAAAGTGATTCAAATCTTCGAGTGTTTTGGTTTTATATCCTAAAGACTTGGATGAAATCTAACACCATCTTCCTCCACCCTTTATGATGATATGATGAATAATCTAAAAAAGTGAGATGCATCTGTTCTTCATCGAGATAGATAAAAATTGTTCGTATTGATTGAAATCTATAAACTTGAATCGAAGCAAAGGGTGAATGTTTTTATGTTGTAATGTTATATTATCA
>NW_006768921.1:0-10710 GCF_000204055.1 Melampsora larici-populina 98AG31
GAAGTTGCTGATGACTAATGTTATCCTTCCCTTTCACAATAAAACCTTCCTGAGACCAATATCTCTTATAATAATAACCTAAAAACCACTTTCCAATCTTTCATACCCATATTTTCGAATTTTTCTCCAACTTTCTTAATATTCTTTTTCTTCTTTCATTCTTTTCATAAGATTTTCCATTCCTAAAGATCCAAACTAAATGTTCTTCTTCTTCAAATCTCTTCTTACTAATTCTCTTAATTTGATTTTCACTCTTATACTATTTTTATTGATCTTTTCAAATTTTTCTTTACTCTTTAATGTTCCTGTCAATTGATTATGTAAATATATGATTTGAAATTTAATGAAATGAAAATTACGGATCAACTTTGATACCCTTGATGACTAATAACTTCAATAATAATTTTGCCTTTGACCAAAAACACAAATTTTCACATAATTTTTAAATTTTTTGCTTAAGTAGAGATCTTGCTCACCACATCGGTTCAGACAATTTGGAATTCCAGCTGTTGCCCTTAAGGTTGGTTTAACCTTTATCAAGTTTTTGGAGTTTGATTCTATCCCTATGAGTTCATCCAAATTGGATCTAAAGAAAGCTTTTGGAAAGTTTGTTTCATTTCCTTTTCATTTTTGTTAGTTAGACTCTCTCGGAGACTCTCTTGGTCTATTTTTTTATAGTATGTTGATATCTCTTCTGAATGGTTATAATTCTAATCTCATTTTACTTCTAGTACTTTTGTTGAGAAAGCATGGTTGCGGGTTTTCAGTTGTGAATTGAAATTTTCTTCCAAAATCAAAAGCCAAGACACATTTGGAATCGGAATCAATCTCTGTGATAAATAATTAAGAGATAAGTGATTTGGTTTAGTCTTAGATTAAATAAATGTAAATTCGTAAAACCCCCCCTTCAAGCAAAAAGTCAGCATTTATGCCTCCCCTTAGGGTTAGAGCATAACTGCTGAGTTTTTGTTTGAAAGCCGGAGCTTACAAACTAACATCCATTTCCAAATGACACCCCTACTGTTTCAGCCACCGCTGATCATAAAGAAAACTTCCCAGTTGGCCGTTGAGGGGCGTGAGGATTCAATTTTCCAGCATTATACGCCTCTATTTATCCCCAACTCTCACCTCTGCCCTTCAAGTCTTTCAAAGCCTATCCCCTATACCTTTGGCTGCATTTGGTTGCCTTACATTATCTTTTTGACCATCACTTCCATTTTTGACTCTCTATTCTTCTCTATTTACCAATTTTGGTTTCCGTTTCATTTGTTATTTTCTATCTCCATCATTCATCAAAACCCTCAACATTTTTCTTCTCTACGCTAAAACTTCAACATTTCCTATATAGGTTCATTCCACCCAGTTCTTTATGCCAATCATGCAAAAGTCATGTACGTTACCTTCCTTCTTAGTAATTGTACAACTTTTTGATTCCACTTCCGTCATCGTTCTTACATGATACTAACTCGGGTTCTTTCTTTCATTTATGGTACACAAATATTGTTCTGGCAATTTCCAGAAGGTTTTTTCCAGAACTCCAGAACCCTTCGGGAAGCGTTCTGGCGTTCTGGAAAAAACACAAATACACACATAAACTTTCTGCTGCAGCCGTTCATTCCCCACATGCATCACCTAACAAACATGGATCAAGTGATCAGCAACGACTACCTCAAGCCAACCCAAGAAGATCAAGTTATCACGCCGTTCACTTTACAAATTCACCCATCTGCGCTTCAGGCCTTTTAATCGACCTTCAATTTGAACTTCAGATCACCAAACTTCTATACGGAACCCATTCCAGGTATCGAGAAATTTTTATTGGCTTGAGATGGGTCATTCACCGTGAATCAATTAATACTCAGAGGCAAAGCTTTCACTGCAATCCAATCGATACATAGAGGCCGTTTTATTCTTATGATTTTCATCCACTTTCTCCCGGTTTTCAAGCACAAAAATCGATCGATACAGGTATCATCAAATTGAGATTCTTTCTTAAGTCTCAATTTGTACTCTTTGTACTTTGTTAGGTTAGACAGCTATATAGAAGGGAAACTAGAAAGAAAACACAAAAGCTTGAAAACTAGTGAAACAGCGACACTAAGATGAAAGATAAAATGATTATTGTTCCCAAGCCCATTTCAAACACTTTGAGTCGCAATAGATTGAGTGAAAAAAGCATCTTGCCGCGTAGTATCTTGCCCGGATTCATGAACATCAGTTGTTTGTGCGATGGGTTTGGTGCAAAGAGGCCTTAAATGTCCTGTTGATTGAAACAGGCGTTCAGAGTTCTTCAATCGCTTTGAACTTTCAACTCGGCAGGCCAATCTTCCCCATCTGCCTTTGAGAAAGTATGTAATATTATACATACGTGAATCTTTCAAGTTGAGGTTGGGTTTTTTTGAGCCATAATCGAGAAGTGAGAATGGAAGTGCTGAGATGGGAGAGGGATGAGATTTGGTGTCCTAGGGGATGAGGGGAGTGCCAGCGGAGTAGGTGGTGGTTTGGTTCATGGTGTAGTCGGGCTTCTGGAATTCTGGAGTGTGGGGCATTCAAAGTTGCAGAACACCAGAACGCCAGAACACACCAAACAAAAAAACTTCTGGCGTTCTGGAAAAAGCGTTCTGGAAATTTCCAGAACAATATTTGTGTACCACAATTGACACTCTCCACTGTTGATCCCTCAACCCTCTCCATGCGCTCCGCATCACTTCCTCTCATTCCACTTCCCATTACGTCTAAATCTACATACTGCACCTCATTAATGAACTATCCGTTCCACATATGGTATCTTATCAACACCTCATCGTTTGAACTCGCTTGCCGGTTCATTACATCCAATTACCTAATTCTCACATCCAATGCAATCCAACACAATTCTAATCTCCGCTCACCGCTCTACTTTCCCTTTGCGACGACTTAAAGTGACCTCTTCAATATACCCTGCAACTATTGTTTGAGTCATCATTTACTCAACCTCTCTCACATATCCATCCTAAGCTCCGAAACACAATTATAATGCTATATCGCATCACCATAAATCCGTCTCTCTCAATGTAATTTCATAATTTTGCTCAATACACAGGTTCCCTGCACGCTCCCCTCGCCTCATTCTTTTCTATACCCACTAAACCTAACTCTGCCAGTGCCCCATCACCCTACCCTTATCCATCCACTTTCAATCATTTCCTAAGTCTCCTGGGATCTGTCTCACTACTTCGCAGGAATATGATATATTCCACATCCCGACTCACTACAATAGTCAGAACACTTGTTGTTTTCTCTCTTCATGCTCTTTCCTACAAAATATCTATAAAAGAAGTAAGTGTCACAAATCCACATCCAATCTTTATTTTGCTTATCATCACTCCGGCTGGAAAAGTCAATACTACCCAACAGGAATCCATGTACAAAGATCTAGAGTAGGAAATCATTTTGAGGTTGACGGTTGTTGCTACATTACTTTTGATTTTTGTTCAAGTGAATTTTACAGGACCAATTTTTGATTCACTGCCAGCATTAAAGAGGTTCCCAGATGGGAATATGGGTCGTGGGGATCAGACCGCCATTGTACTATATGTAGTCACAAAGGCTGTTTGATTCCTACGACCCATATTCCCATCTGGGAACCTCTTTAATGCTGGCAGTGATTTAGAACCTTCAAAAACATTTGATGAAGAAACAAATAAAACGGATTTAAATCAGATTAGTTTGGATCAATTATTCTTAGCTGGTGAACCTGCTTATCATCTAACTACATTGGCCACTCTTCTTTCTTGGGCGATCAAATCACATACTTAAAACTCTATCAATCATTGAACATTCAAAAACACTTAGGACATTAGCATCGTGGAATTCAAGAGCCAGTATCTTACACCACAAACTAATTGAATCTCAAATCCCATTCACGGATGAATTGTTTACAAGACTTGGTGGATCTTCAATCAATTTCAAAACAAATTATCCACAGACCCATAATGCTCAAGATCTACTTCCAATGTTAACTATGGAAGGAGGATTAGCTGAACATTTGATCAGAAATGATACATTTTCAAATCAATTATTCCTTCATGCTTCGGAAGAAGCAGGTTTGGTGTGTAAGTGACTTCTTATCTCTACTTGATCCTTCCGTTTGCAAATTTTGACTTTATGCTTGATTCACTCTAGATGATCTTACAGACATCCTCGGTAAAAAGACCAGCTTTCAAGAGCATGATTTGAGTCGACTTGTCCTGCTTGCTAAAGGTCAAACCCTGACATCTTTTCTCAACACTCAAGCTGAGCCATCTGATTCTCCTTTGTCAACAAAACAAAGTGTGTCACTTATCACTCTGGCTCTTAATGATGATACATTGTCAGAAAAAACTCAATTGACATCTGCAACTTCATCTATGTCATCACTTACCATCAATCCACAAAACCAACCTGAACTTCATCCTTTATACCAATCCATATCACTCGCCACTTCGCTTTCAATTGAGAACGTTTCCTTGACACGATCTCACCAAAGCTCAAAACGCTCCTTCTATCAAAACCGTACTCGAAAATCTACCCAACTGGTCTGTCCATGGTTTGGCTCCCTCAGTTTGAAGTAGACTAGACGCGCACGGATCACAAACTGTTGGACAAGGTTTGTTCAAAATGAAATTGACCATCATACCATTCATATAATCCTTGAAACAAACACTCACACCAGCAATTGATGGTTTGTTTTCCAATTGAATTGATTCATCACCTTGAATTGAATCGATTCATCACCTTGAATTGAATCGATTCATCACCTTGGACAACAGATGATCCAATCATTATGTCTGATCATCAAATCAAAAAGAATTCATCAATACCTTTGATTTTGATGAACCAATCTGATTTATTTTTGAGGACTTGGAATGATTTGATGAAGAATGAGAACGCACTTGGGGTACCAATTTATTGGAAAAGAAGTCAGATCCGGCGTCATTTCTTAGTCACACTTGGGATTCCTGTTGATCTAAATCATGTATGATGATGATTTCTTTATCTGAACAATCATATAATAGATTTTATAAAAGATGATGTACTTATCAATTGATCTCTTTTTTTCTTTGCAATAGTTCTTACCACCTGCAGATATTCCAATATACCACACCCACACCTAAACCAATCACAAGTCCGACCGCAACCATCACATTAGACCGAAAAAGATGTGATGAATTATTATCATTAAACAATGGTGAGATCTGATCAACTTCTTTTTGATCAACTTTTTCTGATATTTCTACATACTTTCAAAACCAACCAACTCCCCTAACCTGTAACCTTATCAAAGGGTAGATCCCTAACGTGAATCTTTAAACTCCTCCCTTCTCCCTAAAAACAAGGACGTGCCAACAGATAAGTTGAATTCCACAGTGGCAGGCTAAGGTTGTCTTGCGCGGGTTTTCAGTGAGAAGAGTGGTAATGAGGATGAGGAGAGATGAATTTTTACTTAATAGACATTCGGAAAGTCTTAAACAGAGCTAAAATGATGCAAATTAATTATACCAGAGGGATCTCCAACACATTGTTGGCCTTTTGGAACTCTTTACTGCTTATGTGATGTAACTATATTCTCATTAGACCAACTGTTGAGGAATACCCCCTGTGGTCTCTTTTCCTCAAGTTATTGAGCAATGAAGTTGAGCATCATTGGGCATCACCTGGAAAAAGCTCAGCAGACTGTATTTAGATAAGCTCTTCCGACTAAAGAAAATAAAATTGTCAGGGCTTGATATGGAAGTCATACCCCAGTTCTAAACTTGGTTGGGTTTGAATCAAGAGTGAAAATTCTATATACATACCCATTTCCCCCCCTCAAAAAAAGGAAAAACTAACTGCATTTGTGGTTTTTTGGAGACTTAGATAACTGTCAGAGGATTTTCAGGATGGTTCAAGTATGAACTTCAAAATTTTGTAAGAACTGATCAAAATAATGTGTGAGCATCCTGTTGAAGTTCAGTTCAGATTTGCAAAAATGAGACTTTGATATTCACATGATTTCAGCTTGCCATCATGAAGATATGTTTAACAATCAAGTAAAGAAGAGAGCCTCACCTGTAATGTTTTTAAAAGATTAGGTGTAAGATGTCTTGAAATGAGCACATTCAAACAATGTTTGGGTCTCAAAAGGTCCCTCCAAATCTACATGTATTTTCTACACAACACCCAAACTCAGTCATCAGTTATATCTTGAGATCGGGATTTTCTGATGAGGTCCATTGCTGTTGAAAATGGATGACATCCTAATTCCTCCTCTATTTATATTCAAGCCTTTCCCCTGCATTATCTAACTATTGGCATGTAGTTTTCTGAAATCCACATATCTCTGTTGGACTCTTAATTCTTTGCTGTTTCTGGTAATATATGATTTGGCCCAGTACTTTGGCCTAATCTATTGCTAGATATTAAGGGCGGGCGTGCCCGCCTAAGGTCTAGTGATATGTATCATGGACTTGGTGAAATTGATGATTTATTTGACAATGATGATTGATAAGATAAAACAGAAGGTTGCGGTGATAATGGAACAGTCAAAGTTGATGGTACTGGGAGAGATGGGAATTGGTTGTGGGCTGTTGTGGGTGGTTGGACAACAGATCTGGTCAATAGATTCGTGGGATAAGAGTCATGGGTTGTATTAGGGGTGAAGCAGCTGGGTAATAAAACAAATAATTAAGGGTTTAAACCGGTTTTGCGCAAAATTTGAATAGTTTTGGGTGAACCAGGTTTGCTCTTGACTTGTATGATTGAACCTTCAATGGTCAATCCTCCTTTAGCCAACTGTTTTTTCTAATTTTGCTTTGTATTGATGAATTGATGTGATGCGAAGGAACTAACAGAGAGAAATTAGACATTATAGTATTTAAAGCTCAACAAGAGCTTTACAACACCTAAGAAGGGATAATCTACTACGTGTAATATAGTAGAAGTTGCCTAAAGACTGCCTTCTTCAAAGAAACCAGCACAAGGGCACTTGCTGACCACTTTGTGATAACAGAGAAAAAGACAAAGGCACCAGAGAAATAAAGCAATACTGTTGTGTAGTATTATTCCCAGTTTTAAGCGCAAAAAAGTCCACACACTATGTTTATTACTAGAAATACTGTTGTTAAGTATTATTCCCAATTGACTTATAGTTTTTAACACACATAAATAAATTTCTCCTTGCTTTGAAGGGGCGGATTTAAGTGATCTTAGTACAAATATAGTAAATAAATGATGATTTATAACACTACAACAAAGGTATAAGATGATTCAAAGTGGGACAAAGGTCTTACAAAAGTACTACAGTCTTTATAGTCTTTCTACAATCTTCAATTACAGTCAAAAATTGCCAAAAACAGTCAAAAACCTCTCAATTACATCATTTGATCCTATTCTTACTAATGTATGATGTCATTTACGCAGCAGAAATCCTGTGAATTGGGTTGTTAAAATGCTCTATAGATCTTCTTATGATCATTACAAGTTGCTGTGTTGATGTATTTAGGCTAAAAACCAGATTTTGACATTTTGAATTTTTTCCATAGGCAAAATTTCGATGATTACATAAGTGATTCAGATTCCTCACGTCTTTTTGATGAATAATCACTATAACATGACCTACTTTCCGTGCGTGAGTGATGAGTAATTGATGTGTAAAGATTTTTTAAGAAAAGTTTTGATGTGTAATGTAATGTGTAATCAAATCCTTTAATGTCTTGTAACTTTTGCTACAAACCTCCGTTACTAATGGTTTAAGATTTGTACATTATGTAATCAATGAGCTATTTACCAGCTTAATCCGACGTCATGTGACATATGTAATAAGCTGAAAACCTTCATTTTTGACGAAATTCACCCATTTCCTTCACTTTTCACAGCTACTACTCTCTTTTTCTTGCTCATGTAATATGACATCATCTTCTATAACATTAAAAATCCCGGAAAATCCTCTTGGAAACCTTAATTCCCACTACCACCACCATTACATATGTAAACTACACACATAACCCTTGTTTACCAACTTCGAAAAAGTACCTTTCTGCTAATAACTTCTGTTTTCTCTTATCAACCTTGAAGATTAAAATTGTTACTGTATAAAACAATGCTCCTCTTTCGTATTATAACCCTAATAAACCCATAAACCTAATAATACTACCTGAAAAACCATTTCTCAACCTGTATACCTATATTTTCGAGTTTTCTTATGTTTTTTTTTCTTTCTTTCTTTTTGTAATCTGTTTGTTAATAGTCTATACTTATCTTATTAAGTTTGTTTCAATGATAAAATGACGTAAATATTAAACTATATGTAATATAATTGATGTAATGCAAAATTTGATTTTTTTTAATTTTTTTGATTGGTCTCACAGATTAATTACCACAACGTACAATGATTAAATGATAGATTCAACTCGTAATTCACTTGATAATGAAATTGGACTCAACACATTATCTCCTGATCCATTATCCACCAAAGATAATTCTTGTAAACTTTTAGATAAAAGTGGTAAACTTTTACTAATTGATTGATTTGAAACAGAGTGTCTGATTCTTCCTCCTGCTCCTGGTACATCATTATTAGGTTCATTTGAAGAAAATGATTGTTATGTTTTGTTTCTTCTTGACTATGAATTTCAGCTCAAGTTAGATTTTGACCAACAGATGAGTCACAAAAAGACTGGTGGGGTTTTGGAAGCTGAAACAGGGTTGAGGTATTGTATAAATTACCTTGAAGATATCAAAGTTTAGCTTTGAGACGGAACCAAAAAGGTTGATCAAATTTCCGTTTGGGGACTTTGAGTGCATCACCATCATCTCTGAGAGAAGAATGAAGAGCTCTTAGCTTTACACTTTTGCCTTCATTTAGAAGGAAGGAGCAAGCACTTACTTGGGAAAGTATGATTGCCGGAAGGCCAATCCGCATAGCTTGGAAAAGCTTTGCGTGTATTCTGCCTAAGGTGTCTTCATCAAATCAGTCCAAGTGAATAAATCAAACAGGAAGTCAAGAAGATTTCTTCATTTTTAGCTTTGAGTCTTTTTGAATCATAAGAGTCAAAAGAAATGACCTACGGATGACTACAATTATAATCGCTACTGTGATATCAATTGTGTCATCTTTGTTTCTTACTGCTCAACTTATTCCACCCGACGCCAATGAGATAAACTATTTCAGGAGATGAAGGGATAGCAATTACAGAATAATGATGGTGAAGTCGTGTTGGCAAGAGCAAAAGATAGCTCATGTTGAGCGGGGAATCTATGAAGTGACCGAGCTGATGCCTCTTTCAAGAAATTATTCTGCTTTTCCAGTTGGATGATCTTGAGGGTCAAAGTTTGATCAGAATTGTCGGCATTGCCGTTCTCAATGCGTTCTACAAGGAACAACGTGGCAACTTTGACTACGCACAATGGAATATCAAACACATACCCTGGATCGCTTTCAGGGCGCTCAGCTCAACCTTCAACCTTTCATGAGCTCTTCGTATGTCCAAGAAGAGACTGTGTTAATTTTTGTGAAGTTGATCCAAATAAATCACATTGAACAGTTTAGGTAGTGGTACAGTTGAGATTGAAAATTTTGTTGAAAGTCGCGTGACTAAAGCTGGTAACCAAAGTCCAAACGCTATAAAAGAGTGGCCATTGGAGTCATGTAAGGTCGGAATTATTCAACGGCTAAATAACACTTTGCACATTGATTCCGAGTTGTTATTGCTTCCTTCTGGCCTGTCGTGTCCTCGTGATGTAGTATGTATTGATTCTTTGGATGTTTAACTTCTTATTGATTTGTTTATCAAGTGAAAATCCGATGGAGTTTGAAAATTTTAAGATGAACCAGTCAAAGCAATAAGCAAATGAATGTAATTATTGCAAGGGCAAAACTTTGGCTGAGTGAAACTTGGATTTGCTCAGCTAAAAATTGGGTAATTTGTGAATTTTGTTCCAATTTGTTGATTTTGTCTGAATTGCTGGTTCGCCTTTAACTTGAATGATGATAGGATTTAAAAGCTTGATGATGATGACTCTAGCCAGTTAGGTGATATAAAAGTAAATAAGATGAAGATTAATAACTTGAGATGACTAAAGCTTTTGGGAGGCTGGGATTGATTGCAATACAATCGGAATTGAAGCAAGATCAAAGGACAACTCACCTTGATGGCAGTCAGTTTGAATATAAATGGGAAAACAAATGTCCACATGGAGTTATACCTCAAGGCTTGATTATCGGTTCTAAATAGCTCAACTTGAACTTCTGAAAGCAATATCTCAAATTAGTTGACTGTGAGTGCTAAATTCAGTGATGATAGATTCTCTAATCAATTTATGATTAATAGCAAAAGCCAAAAACCCAGAGATCTCAAGATCAGCATTAAATTCAGCTCATTGTGAAAGTTTTGATTCTGATTTTAAAGAAGAAATGTTAAATAAGACAATTAAATGATCTAATTGATTGATCACATTTGAGTTCTAAATTAGGAAAGACTTGAAGTACAGAATTTAAAGATTAGTAAATCTAAACACCTGTGCCTACCCAACCCGTCGGGTATAAGCCAATAGGAAATGTGACTTCCTTGACTTATAGTCAAAACCTCCCTGTCCGACGCGCCGCCGCCCCGACACGTTGGATTAAAACTCACCCCTAAGTACTATATCCACACAGTACATGACCTGTGAAGACCTGTAACACCATCTATGCCCACATATTGGCATATGGTC